>NC_135238.1:196743287-197044448 GCF_051348905.1 Ranitomeya variabilis
CTCGTGAGGAGGCAGCTGGTACATTTCTGGCTTGAATTTGGCATTTGCTATCTTGACACATTCTTCAAGTGTGGTAATAAATGTGTTGCAGGTTGCACTGAGCAGAGACGAGGCTTCGTTCATGTTCTTTACACAAAACAGAAAATGCAAAGTTTACACCCGATGTCCACGGCTCAGTAGAATCCATGTATGATGGTGCGCACGGCTCGTACCTCAGCGCTGGGTGATGGCCGACTCTGGTCTTGACTTACAAACTCCTGGATTGTGTGCACCTGCTGCATCAACAGGTCACAATACAGACGCAGCTCCGACATTTTGGTTTTCAGGGATTCATTGGTTTCATTGATTTCTGCAAAAATTTATTAAAACAAATTCGAATTTAACAAAGCAAAATTTTTAAAAAAGAAAAAAAAATTGCAAATGGGCAAAATGTGAAATGTGGCAAAAAAAAAAAATGGCACTAATGAAAACAACAGCTTATCGCAAAAAAAATTATTCTTCATACAGCTCCGAATGATTTTTTCTTTTTTTCAAAGAGTATTAATTATACAAAAGTAATAAAAATAAAACTATATCGCCGTATTGGTAGTGACACACAGAATAAAGTTAACACGGTTTGTGCAGCACCATGAATAGGGCAACATTTAAAAAGCGCAAAAAAAAAAAATTGTCAAAAAAAAAAAAGTTTAGGCTCATGGAAGAAGACAAAAGGAAACGTCAAAAAATTTAATAAATACGCGCTCATCGGCAGCCCACTTACACAGCAAGATGATCGGGAAACAAGCGTTTCTAAGTACCCTCGTTTAAAATAATCTTTCAATATAAAAGCATTAAGAATTAATAAAAACCAAGTACGGTACCAATTTTTATTTTCCAATTTTTTATTTTCTGAGTAGATTTTTGTTGTTGTTGCATATAATTATAGGGGGCCAAGATCAGATGTAGCATGTTGTATTGTGATTGAAGGATCCAGTGCTATCACCTGTGTATAGAGGTGCCACACTTTCCTCCACCCCGAAGCTACTAAAACGTTAGTACGTGCCCTCATCATCTCCCACTATGATTACTGTAACATCCTCCTCTGTGGCCTCCCTGCTGACACTCTTGCACCTCTCCAGCCTGTGTTTAGCTCTGCTGCCCAACTTAGCCACATCTCCCCGCAATGGCTTCTAATTCCCCAGAGGATCCAGTTTAAACCACTAACAATGATTTACAAGGTCGTTTATAACCCGTCCCCCATACAATGACTTGCGAAAGTATTCCCCCACCTTTCTTTGGCATTTTTTACCTTTTTCTACCTCTCAACCTGGAATTTCACACGTTTTTTGATGGTTTGCATCAGTTCATGTAAAGAACATGCCTACTGTGAACATTTGGTTTTCTTTTTATTGTGAAGCAAACAATAAATAGGGCTAAATAACTGAGAACTTCAGTGTGCATAACTATTCATCCCCCTTAAGTCAGTACTTTGTAGAGCCTCATTTTGTGGCAATTACAGCTGAAAGTTGCTTTGGATAAGTCTCTATGAGCTTTCCACATCTTGCCACTGGGATTTTTTCACCATTCCTCGAGGCGAAACTGCTCCAGCTCCTTAGAGCTAGATGGTTTCCTCTGGTGAACAGCAATCTTCAAGTCTGAGCACAGATTCTCACTTGGATTAAGGTCTTGGTTTTGACTAGGTCACTGCAAAGCATTTACACATTTACCCTTAAATCCCTCTAGTGTTGCTTTAGCAGTATGCATTGGGTCATTGTCTTGTTGGAAGGTGAACCCCCATTCCAGTATCAAATCACTGACAGACAAACAGGTAATGCTCAAGAATATCCCTGTATTTTGTACCATTCATCTCCCCTCGACTTGGACCATTTTCTCTGTCCCTGCTGCCAAAAAATATCCCCACAGCATGATGCTGCCACCACCATGTTTCATGGTGAGGATGATGTTCTTGAGGTGATAAGCTGTGTTGCTTTGGCGCCAGACATAACATTTACTCTGATGGCCAAAAAGTTCAATTTTGGTCTCAGCTAACCACAGCACCTTCCTCCATACATTTCAGGAGTCTCCCAAATGTCTTTTGGCAAATCAAAACAAGCCTTACACACAAAAATTGTAATTAAAGGCTTTTTTCTGCCCACTCTTCCACAAAGGTCACCTTTAAGGAGTGTACGACTTAGGCCGGGATCACACATACGCGAGATACGGCCGAGTCTCGCAGGTAAAAACCGAGCTTTGGTGCCGGCACTCAGCAATACATGGAGCTGCACGCTCCGCTCCGGAGTGCCGGCACCAAAGCTCGGTTTTCACCTGCCGTATCTCGCGTATGTGTGATCCCGGCCTTAATGTGATCGTTTGGACAGATACTTCAGTCTCTGCTTGGGAACTCCAGCTCCTTCAGAGTTACCTTTGATCTCTGTACTGCCTCTCTGATTTATGCCCTCCTTGCCTGGGTTGAGAATGTTGGTGGGCGGCCCCCTCTTGGTAGGCTTGTTGTGGTGCCATGTTCTTTCCATTTGATGATAATGGATTTCATGGTGCTCCCGGGATCATCAGAGATTGGGATTTTTTTTTATTTTCTTTTTATTTGTTTTTTAATAACCCAACCCTGACTTGTACTTCTGAGCAACTTTGTGCCTGACTTGTTTGGAGATCTCCTTGGTCTTCATGGTGGTGTTTGGTTAGTGTTGCCTCTTGTTAGTGTTGGTGCAGCCTCTGTGGCCTTTCAGAAAAGGTAAAATGTACTTACTGACAGACATGTGATACTTAGATGGCACACAGATGGACGACCTCTCACTAAGCATGATGACTTATGAAGGTAATTGCTTGCACCAGAAAATTTGGGGGGCTTCAGAGCAAAAGGGGTGAATGCATATGCACATGCTAATTTTTTGTTACTTGACCCCATATATGTAATTTTTTCCTATATTTTTCTCACTTCACCAACTTACACTATTTAGCGCTGATGCATCACACACAAATCCGATTACAAAAATATTTAAGCACAGATAGTAATGTAACAAAATAATTAAACCGCCAAGCGAGGTGAATACTTTCCCAAGCCACTGTATATCTCCGGCCTAATCTGCAAATATCTACTCATACGTAATCTTCGTCCCTAACAAGATCTGCTTCTCTTCTCCACCCTTGTATGTTCTTCACCCAATTGTCTACAAGATTTTTCCTGAAGCGTCCGCCATCGTCTGGAAATCAGTGAGTCCAGTTGTCTCCCAGAATAGAAACCATGTGCCGCAACCTGAAACCTCATTTCTTCAGTAAAGCCACAAGCCTGCAATAACCCTACTGCCACCTCACCACCACCACCGGAGCTGCTGCCACCCCCAGACCTACTGTCTCCTTGTAGAAAAAAAAAATGTAATTTTTTTTATTTAAAAAAAAATAAATAAATATATATATATATATATATATATATATATATATATATATATATATATATATATATATATATATATATATATATATATATATATATATACATACATACATACATACATACATACATATATACATATATATACATACACATACCCCCTTTCACATGAAAAAACATGTAACACGTAAGCCTGATCTACCAATACATCATGATTTATGACACGTTGCCTCTAAATCCCCTCCTAGATGTAGCCAGAGATACCGACGTTACATGGAAACTCCAGTAATAGGTTTTCACTGAGACCCCCTATAGCACCCTGACAGATTGCCGGGTTACTTTACATGCACCGTCTCATTCAGCGCTTTTCATACATGAAGTTTCACAGAAGGCGCATGTATACAGGGCGGCCATCACGGCGGCACCGCGGGTACTGCTGTATGTGGCCCGCAGCGTCAGATTACAAAACATGGCCCGTCACCAACACTATAGTTGTCAGAGGAGAAAATCCCATCTGTCCATCTCTCCAGCCATGAGACACCCTTGTAGACCATTTCCCTACCAGGTTTATTTCTGAAAGCCATTTTCACCTTTTGGATTCTGATAATATTTTTGATCTTTTGGGTCCATGTAATAATAAGGCGTCTATTAAAAAGACGTGATGGTCACCCACCTTTCTCTTTCCTTGTCCTGGTATCGCTCAGACAGGCCTTCGAGCTTCCTAACGCCACCAGCCACCGCTGCCTCTCTGCGGCATTTACAGCCCTCACATAGAAGTGCTGCTCCCCGGGGATGATCAGCTCCATCCTGGTGTTGTCTGCCGAATGAACTGAGAATAGGGATCAGTACAGGATGGAGAAGGCTTCCCTTCATCCTTATACCCAGCAAGTCTCTGGACACACCAGACATCCCAGTCATGCTTTTTTCTACGTTAAATACACACCCAAAGGAGTCCGACACCCCCAGAAAACTCAAACTAAAACTCAATCATAAAGGGGTCTTAGCCCCTCTAAAATTCAGAACTAAACAGATTTCTCTACCCTAGTTTTACAATTATAAAATGTGTTGCCAACGACTTGGTTCACCCTCAATTAGCATCCTTCATCCCCTTAGGTAGGTTGACAACCAAATCCCTGGCACTGCTCAGGAGCACAGCGAGTGCCCGCTACTGTGTGATCATGTGTGCAGCGAGCGGCCACCGCAGACAGGAGAGAGGAAAGAGAGTGCGCAAGCACCGACACTGGCCACGTAGACTCAATGGATTCCTGTAGGGTCAGTGCTGACATGCAGTGCCAAGTATGCAAATCAAATCAGGCAGCGCAAGTGAGGGCCATCAATCAAGCCAAGGATGTTAATTGAGGGGGGTGGCACAGTACGCCGAGTCCTTGCTACACCTAGGGTGCACCGAGGAGCCCTATTTTGGATACGTAGTAAGTCCCCTATACGAATGTTTAATTTGAGTTTGGAGGGGTGGAGGGGGGGGAACACACAGACTCCCTTTAAAATAAGGACATGTATCATTTTCAGCCTGTCTGTATCAGATTTAAAGGGAAGAGCAGTGTACCCCACCATTTCTAGTTTTTAATGGAGCAGGATTGTGTCTGGTTCCAGGGGAGTAAGGAAAAGTTCTCGGGTCCTCATGATCGGTGGGGATCCAAAGAAATCAGGCACTTATCAATATGATAGGAGATAAGTTACGGCTCCTTTAAATGCTTTCACTATATTTTCAAAGTCAACAAAACCTACCTTTGATCTCACACACTGCCATTTTAATACTTCCTTTGCTGCCCTTGCAGACGTCATCCTGCGAGTCATAGTAGGATAAGATGCCATTATCTAGTACGAACCACCGAGGCTGCCAACCTGCAATTACAAAAAAATATCAGGCTCCGCTACATGTTGGAAGGACGGTGTACTGCCGGAATGGAGCAGACAGCTGCAACTCAGGTATCTACCGACAAGCAATCGTTCATATGGCAAATGGCATTCCCATCCAGCCTGGGTAAACACGCACAGCACCTCCACACGTATGGCCAGTGTACCATGCCCAGAGAGGAGACGCATCGGGGCATCTGGTGTATGGAGAGTTGGGGTGCACTCAGCGGATAAGGAGAGCCAATGCTGGAAGACTGTGACCCCTATAATGTAACGGATGAAAAATGTGCTCAAGCACTAACAGGCTACCTGCCTGGTACTTGCTACCTGCCTGGTACTTGCTACCTGCCTGGTACTTGCTACCTGCCTGGTACTTGCTACCTGCCTGGTACTTGCTACCTGCCTGGTACTTGCTACCTGCCTGGTACTTGCTACCTGCCTGGTACTTGCTACCTGCCTGGTACTTGCTACCTGCCTGGTACTTGCTACCTGCCTGGTACTTGCTACCTGCCTGCCTGGTGTGCCCGGCCAGTTAGGCAGCGGGGATCCGGATATCAATAAGCATGATGATGGCAGTCACGTCCCAACGACAGAGCAGGGTGGAAAAGAAGGTGACGCTCTGTCAATGTGACGTCAGCAGACAGCTGAGGAGCAGGCAGGAGCGCCCTGTGCCGGCAAAGAACGGCACCATGCACAACAGACAAAAAAATCTAAAAAATTGCCCCCACAGAAAACAAGGGCTAAAGTTACAAACTGGAACGTGAAAAGGAAAAAAAAAAAAAAAGCAAAAAAACAAAAATGCTCATTAAGACATTTTAAGGCCCAGTCATTAACCCCTGGGAAACATCCATTTTTTTACACCTTACAGGAGCCGTAAGGACTGCAGTTTTGCAGGACAAGTGTTAGTTTGGAATTGTAGCACTCCTTTTTTCAAATTGTCATGAAAAAAAAAACAAAAACAACTAATTATCATGTGGTACTATTGATTAAAAAAAATTAAAACAAAAAGTTACACATAAAAGTTTATAAATAAAGATATATACGTAGATCACATTTATTTAGTTGATGCAGGAGTACAAGAGTTAATTTTTGCAGGATATGCAAAATCCTACTGGGGAGGCTCCGATTGCTGCATTAGACCCTGTGGCACAGGCAGTTAGTAAATGCATCTCAGCGATGGTTTCTGCTCTGTCTGCAGCGTGTGAACACAGGCGTACAGCACCCCAGACACAAAACTAATGACAACAGTGATCTGCTCTGAAAACAGCCCCTAAATCCAATTATGTTACCGGCAGGACAGCTTATGTTAGCTGCTACATGGCTAGCATCAGACAAAGGAGAAAATGTCCGATGTGCAGAGCACGGTGTCTCAGTCACGTGGAGCAGTCTGGCTGCAATATGGTTCTGACCAGCGCCCCCCAGAGGAACAGCTGTAGCGAGTGAAGATTTATTAAACTCAGTCACCAGTGAGCACGGTGGCGCAGTGGTTAGCACTACAGCCTTGCAGCGCTGAGGTCCTGGGTTCAAATCCTACCAAAGACAACATCTGCAAGGAGTTTGTATGTTCTCCCCGTGTTTGCGTGGGTTTCCTCTGGGGTCTCCAGTTTCCTCCCACATTCCAAAGACATACTGATAGGGGATGTAGATTGTGAGCCCAATGGGGACAGTGATGATGATGTCTGTAAAGCGCTGTGGCATTAATGGTGCTATATAAGGGCGCAAAATAAATGAATAAATTCACCTTCTGTAATTTTGCAGCAGGATCGGGGGGGGGGCATTCACAGGTTTAGCATCACTTTAGCGCTCTCCTATTAAGCCCTACCTGTAGCAGCTCTCTGTTCTTACGAAGCAAAACCCAAGGTGGCTGCCATGTAAACCCGCCTTTATTACATAACCTGCATGTTCGGAAATTAAATATGGCTTATTTGCTCCCACTCTTATTAAGAATGATTATTGGTCATTTGACCCCCCAGCAGTTGTGTGATCGTTCCCACTCACTACCAATGAGGATTTCTACATGTAAAATCTGCAGCGTTTTACAAGACCAGCTATGTGGATGAGTTTTTAGACTTAAAGAGGTTGCCCACTACTTTATTGACAGCCTATCCTTGGGATAGGCCATCAATATCCAATACGTAAAGCTGCGATACCCGGCACCCACGGCAGCTGGAAGTTCTCAGTTGCTGCCAGAACACTGCAGTTCTGTCAAAACTATAGTTGCTGTAGCTGGGTACTGCAGATCCACCCCCTATCAACAGTACCCAATAACCGGCAGATTCACCCCCTATCAATAGTACCTGATACCCGGCAGGTCCCCCCTATCAATAGTACCCGATACCGGGCAGATGCATCACCTATCATTAGTACCTGATAGCCGGTATATCCACCCCCTATCAATAGTACCAAATACCTGGCAGATGCACCACCTACTAATAGTAACCGATACCCAGCAGGTCCCCCCTATCAATAGTACCCAATACCTGGCAGATGCACCCCCTATCAATAGTACCTGATACCCGGCAGATGCACCCCCTATAAATAGTACCTGATACCCGGCATATCCACACCCTATAAATAGTACCTGATAACCAGCAGATGCACCCCCTATTAATAGTACCTGATACCCGGCAGATCCACACCCTATTAATAGTACCGGATAACCGGCAGATCCATGCCCTATAAATAGTACCTGATAACAAGCAGATGCACCCCCTATTAATAGTACCTGGTACTCTGCAGATTCACCAGCTATTAATAGGGCGTGTATCTGCAGTACCCGGCAGCTGCCACTATAGAAATGATGGAGCTGCGTTCCGGAGGTATTCAAGACAGTGCCAGTAACAGCTGAGGGGTGCTGGGTTTCACCACTAATTAGATTTTGAAGGCCTATATTAAGAATAGGCTATCAATTAAAAAAAAGGAGTGGCCAACCCCTTTAAGTTGAAATATCAAATGAATAGGGGAGAGGGGTCTACAACATTCGGCAGCAGCCACTGTGGAAAATACAGCGCTGCGGTTTTCTGGCAGCATTAGAGCACTACTGGACGGAATCAGTAACAGCAGATCGACCGGGAGTGACTGGTATCGCATCCCCACCAATCAAATATTGATGGCCTAATCTAAGGATAGGCTATCATAAAAAAAAGTACTGGCCAACCCCTTTAATATCATCCACATGCTGCATTTAATTGCGCAGAATGTAAAGAATTTATTTATTTTTAATTTGCAGCATGTCGATTCTTTGAATTATCACAGATTTCACCCTCTGCTATGGAAAGAGTAAAATCTGATCCAAATCTGCATCAAAGAACTGCAGATAAATGCACAGGTGACGCAGGCAGACTCTGCTGCAGATTTGCCATTTATTAATCTGCAATATTCCTGTTTGCATCAGTGATGGACGCCACATTACACAGAGCAGTGATGGCCACTGGGATGTTTATTCGCTGGTCGTGTAATAACAGCCTTCAGACACGTCTGATCATCAGTGCTGGAGGGCGACCACCCCGCATGAGCGATGTGACCGAGCGCGGAGAGGAAGCCATTTATGACTTTGTATGTAAGATCCGCCCAGGACGTCCTCTGCTCGGGGCCGGCGATCACAGCAGGGGCAGACATTACATGTATCCACATCACAGAGGCGGCATGTGCAGTCCGAGGCATCTATGAAGGCACGATACTAGAGGAACCAGAGCACATCGGTCCCACAGACAGAATACATCCACACGTCGTGCAGGGTGGTCTCACTAATGCAAAAGGGAGAACAAAGAGAAGAGAAGGCTGCGACCCTAATATTGTCAGGACCAACCAACAACTACTGTGCATGGCGGCCTCTCGCCCACCATCAGGGAAGAGAAGGGTCGGGCAGCCGACTGTTAACATGTCCAACAAAGCGATCGTCACCAGGAGCCATGAGCTTACCCACTCTCCCCACTGAGAGCACATGAAAGTCCGGCGTCAGGAGACCCCGTACATAGGGTTGAGGGAAACGGATCGGACAAATTAAAAAAAATTGCCGACTTTCGGCAAAGTCGGGTTTCATGAAACCCGACCCGATCCTAGTGTGGGATCGGCCATGCGGTCGGCGATCTTCGCGCCAAAGTCGCGTTTTGTATGACGCGTTCAGCACCATTTTTCAGCCAATGAAGGAGGACGCAGAGTGTGGGCAGCGTGATGACATAGGTCTCGGTCCCCACCATCTTAGAGAAGGGCAGGACAGTGATTGGCTTGCTTTCTGCGGTGTCACAGGGGCTATAAAGGGGAATGCACGCTGACCGCCATCTTACTTCTGCCGATCTCAGCATAGGGAGAGGTTGCTGCAGCTTCATCAGAAGCAGGGATATAGTTAGGGAGGGAAGATTAACCCCCAAACTGCTTGTGCTGTAGCGATTTCCACTGTCTAACACCACCTTTTTTTTGCAGAGACAGTGGAGGCTAGATTTTTGTGCATCAGCTCTGTAGCTTATTAGGCTGCCTGACAAGGCTCCCTGATAGCTGCATTGCTGTTTGCACGCTGCTGTGCAAACCAACTGCTTTTTTTTTAAAGCAAAAATCCTGTTGCTACTTTCTGCAGTTATCTTGTTTATTTGTCCACACTTTTGTGTGCAGCAGTCCTTTTTGTTGCTGCCATACTTGTCCTGAGATCATTGTAGGGAGATTGAAATTGTACTACAGTCCTTGGATTTTTTCAGATATCTTCCAGCCACTTACATTGCGTTGTGTTACACACTGGGCCTGAGTTGTGTTGCGGTCTCCCCCCCAAAAAAGGGAGATTCAAATTGGCACAAAGTGGATGTACGTCAGTTCTGTTAGTTTGTCGTATATCAGCCAGCCACGTTCTTCCACTTACATTGTGTTGTAAAATACACTGGGCCGGAGTTTGGGTTCAGTCTCCCCCCAAAAAAAGTGAGATTGAAATTCTCACAAAGTGGATATACCTCAGTCCTCTTAGTTTGTGGTGTATCAGCCAGCCACTTGCTGCCACTTACATTGTGTTGTGTTATACACTGGGCCTGAGTTGTGGTGCAGTCTCCCCCCCAAAAAAGGGAGAATTCTCAACAAGTTTATATACACCTTCTACCTTGTTTTACAGCACCATATAAAGGTTGTTATTTTGGTTAGATTTTCCCAAAAATGAGGAAGTCTGGTGTAAGAGGCCGTGGGCGGTCGTTGCCAGCTGGTACTGATGGTGGTGGTGGTGGAGAATCTGGTGGTAGTGGGAAAAGCAAAATAGCAGCTAAGGTTGGAGGTGTTGAGCCAGCGTCATCGTCAGGCTACACAAGGCCTCGAAGGGTCCCTTATCTGGAAGTAGGAAAACCGCTTTTAAAGCCGGAGCAGCAGGAAAAAGTTTTGGCTTTCCTTGCTGACTCAGCCTCTAGCTCTTTCGCCTCCTCTTCAGAAAGTTCGAAACTTAAAAGCAGCGAGTCGTCAGTGGATGCTCCCGGTCAGGAACAAGTCGCTTCCTTGTGTCTTTCACCCAAACCAACAGTGAAGGATGCGTCAGGCAACACAACAGGTTACTCCATGGAGCTCTTTACACATACCGTGCCTGGGTTAGAAAGGGAAATTGTTAACAGCCCATTACAAGATGAATCGGACATGGAGTGCACTGATGCACAGCCACAGCTAGATTATTATGCTGTTCCATTGACTCAGATCATAACATTGCCCTCGCAGTGTACTGAGCCAGAAACTGACCCTGATGAGACTATGGTGCCCCGTCCCAAACGCTATAGCACCTTACACGGTGACACAGAGAAAGGTGCACATGACATTGAAGAGGAGGTGATAGATGACCCAGTTGTTCACCCAGATTGGCAGCCATTGGGGGAAGAGGGTGCCGCTGCCAGTAGCTCAGAAGCGGAGGAGGATGATCCGCAGCAGCCATCTACATCGCAACAGCTTTCATCTGGCATGCCCGTCTCAGGCCAAAAATGTTTGTCAACCAAAAAAACAGTTTTAGGACAGCGTGGTCATCCGGTGAAAGCAGTACAGCGTGCAATGCCTGAAAAGGTATTCCATAGTAGGAATAGTGGAGTGTGGCAATTTTTTAACCAAGATCCGAATGATCAGTGCAAAGTTATCTGTAAGAAATGCTCAAAGACCTTTAGCAGAGGGAAGAATCCCCAAAATTTAAATACAACGTGCATGCGTATACATTTAACCAGCATGCACTTGCAAGCCTGGACTAACTACCAAACGTCCCGTACGGTTGGTGCACCTGCTCAGAATGAAGGTAGTCAGCAACGCTACATTGCTTCCCTCACTGTAAGCCCACCGGTTAGGACACCACCAGCAGCAAATGTGGAGGTATCGTCGCAAGGCCAAAGCAGTCAGGGAATCACAAGTTTTTTGGTAGGAAACACTGTATGTAGGCCAACATCAAGAATACCATCACCAACCCTCTATCAATCCGCCATGTCCACCACCACCACCACCGCTTGTTCCACCGTATGCAGCTCTCCAGTCCAGCTCACCCTACAAGAGACTCTCGTTAGGACAAGAAAAGTACTCACCCTCTCATCCGTGTACACAGGGTTTGAACGGCCTCATTGCTAGACTAATCTCGTTAGAGATGATGCCATACCGGTTGGTTGAAAGCGAAGCTTTCAAAGACCTGATGGCCTACGCAGTACCACGCTATGACCTACCCAGTCGGCACTTCTTTGCGAGAACAGCCATCCCAGCCCTCCACCAGCATGTCAAAGACCGCATTGTCCATGCACTCAGGCAATCTGTCAGTAGAAAGGTGCACCTCACAACAGATGCATGGACCAGTAGGCATGGCCAGGGACGTTACGTGTCCATCACGGCGCACTGGGTTAACGTGGTGGATGCAAGGTCCACAGGGGACAGCCATAGTGGGACAGTTCTGCCTAGCCCACGGTCTAGGAAACAGTTGGCTGTAGGCGTTCGCCACCCCTCCTCCTCCAGAAGCCAAAGCTCGTCCACAGAGCGCAGTCGCACGACCACTCCATCGGCAGCTGCCAGTGTTGCACACGAGGTATCCCATTATCGAACAGCTAGTGGTAAGCGTCAGCAGGCTGTGTTGCAAATGAAGTGTTTGGGCGACAGACACCGCGGAAGTTCTGGCCAAGTACTTGCAGCAAGAAACTCAGTCATGGCTGGGCAATGTACATCTTGAGGCAGGCAAGGTAGTCAGTGATAACAGAAGGAATTTTATGGCTGCCATAGCCCTTTCAGAACTGAAACACATACCTTGCCTGGCTCACACCTTGAACCTGGTGGTGCAGTGCTTCCTGAAAAATTATCCGGGGTTACCAGCCCTGCTCCTCAAGGTGCGAAGACTTTGCTCGCACATCCGCCAGTCGCCCGTACACTCCCACCGTATGCTGAACCATCAGCGATCGCTGAATCTTCCCCAGCAATGCCTAATAATCGACATTGCAGCAAGGTGGAACTCCACACTGCACATGCTTCAGAGGCTGTGCGAACAGAGGCGTGCTGTAATCTATTTGTGGGAGGATACACATACACGGGCAGGCAGTTGGATGGCAGACATGGAGTTGTCTGGTGTGCAGTGGTCGAAGCTACAAGACCTCTGTCAAGTCCTTCAGTGTTTTGAGGAATGCACACGGCTGGTAAGTGCAGATGACGCCATCATAAGCATGAGCATCCCACTAATGCGTCTGCTGATGCAAAGTTTGACGCACATTAAGAAGCAGGCGTCTGCAGCCGAGGATGAGGGAAGCCTTGATGACAGTCAGCCATTGTCTGCTCAGGGAACTCTCCTGGACGAGGTGGCGGACGAAGAGGAGGAGGATGATGGGGATGAATATTTATGGGAGGAGGATGCTTCTCAGGGGGCAATAGAAACTGGTGGCGTTGCAAGGTCAGGTACAGGGTTTTTGCAGGACACAAGTGATGTTGATTTGCAAGAAAGTGCTCCTCAACCCAGCACAAGCAGTGAATTGACACCTGGAACATTGGCCCACATGGCTGAGTATGCCTTGCGTATCCTAAAAAGGGACCCACGCATTATCAAAATGATGACCGATGACGATTACTGGTTGGCCTGCCTCCTGGATCCATGATATAAAGGAAAATTACAAAATATCATGCCACATGAGAACCTTGAGCAAATATTGGCTACCAAACAAGCAACTCTTGTAGACCGTTTGGTTCAGGCATTCCCAGCACTCAGTGGCGATGATGGTTCTAACACGAGGCGTAGTGGGCAACATGGCAGAGGTGTTAGAGGTGCACAAATCCAAAGTGGCGTTGGACAGAGGGGTTTTATGACCAGGTTGTGGAGTGATTTCGCAATGACCGCTGACACGACAGGTACTGCTGAATGGATTCAAAGTGACAGGAGACAGCATTTGTCCAGTATGGTTACAAACTACTTTTCCGCCCTTATCGATGTTCTCCCTCACAGGTCATTCCCCTTTGATTACTGGGCATCTAAAATAGACACCTGGCCTGAATTGGCAGAATATGCATTACAGGAGCTCGCTTGCCCAGCTGCTAGTGTGCTATCAGAAAGAGTATTCAGTGCTGCTGGTTCAATACTGACCGAAAAAAGGACACGTCTGGCTACCCGAAATGTCGATGACCTAACCTTCATTAAAATGAACCAATCATGGATTTCCAATTATTTGGCCCCACCTTCCCCTGCTGACACGTAGTTTGCCTGAAAAATGTCTTGCTTTTGGCCTCCTCTTACTGACTGCTCCAATTCATTTTTATACCTCCCTAAATGGGCTGACTCCCCCCACAGGGCCGTGGTCACCACCTGGCGCAAGCACCCGTGCGAGTGCCGTTTGCCTGGACAGGTGGGTGTGCCCACTCTTGGGCGACGGCACTGGCACAGGGTCCCTCAAAGTGCAATGGAGTGTCTCTGATGGTGGTGGTGCACAACCAACGTCAGACACACCGTCGTAATATGAGGGGCCATGTGCCAGTACCGCCGCCCACAAGAGAGTGTTCCCCCCCCAGCTCGAACAGTGCTCTACCACTTGCAAAACTTACCTCTCCCTGCTCCACCACTGTGTAGTCTGTGCAGTTAAATCCTTCAATGGCACTGCCAATACAAATTTGTTGAAATGATAGATGATAGTTAAAATATACAGGGGCCCTGGCATCCATTTAGACCAGTTAATACGTTGCGCCTACTACCACTGTCTGCTACTGAGCAGAGGAGCCCACCCCTGTACCTAGCTATGCCACCTGGTTCTTTCTGAAAAAAATTTTGGCAGACATTTAGCCTACTTTATTATTAGGGCCTACTCACTGTGTCAGCCACTCCTTACAATTGTCCTCCGCTGAACCAAGCAACGCCGCCAGTTTAGTCCTGTTACCAATTTTGAACTGCTTTTAGCCTACTTAATTATTTGGGCCTACTCACTGTGTCAGCCACTCCTTACAATTGTCCTCCGCTGAACCAAGCATTGCCGCCTGGTTATTCCTGTTACCAATTTTGAACTGCATTTAGCCCACTTACTTATTTGGGCCTACTCACTGTGTAAGCCACTCTTTACAATTGTCCTCCACTGAACCAAGCAACGCCGCCAGTTTAGTCCTGTTACCAATTTTGAACTGCATTTAGCCCACTTACTTATTTGGGCCTACTCACTGTGTAAGCCACTCTTTACAATTGTCCTCCGCTGAACCAAGCAATGCCGCCTGGTTATTCCTTTTACCAATTTTGAACTGCATTTAGCCTACTTACTTTTTTGGACCTACTAAGTGTGTCAGCCACTCCTTATAATTGTCCTCCGCTGAACCAAGCAATGCCGCCTGGTTATTCCTGTTACCAATTTTGAACTGCTTTTAGCCCACTTTATTATTTGGGCCTATATCTGTGTTTCCTCCTCATCCTGCCCATTGCCCAGCCACTGCTAGATGAGTCTGCTGGTACATTGACCCAGACCACTACATTCCCCTTGCACTCTACACAGCCAGAATCTGACCCTGCTGAAAGTCAGGCTCCCCTTCCCGCATACTATACCACCTTACACGGGGACAAAGAGGAAGGTGCAGATGAAAGTGCAGGTTCCTTCATCAGGTGGGGGGCATACTCGTTGGCGACGTCACTGGCACAGGGCCCCTCATAGTACGCAAAAGTGTCTCTGCCGGTGGGAGGCGCCGCCGCCGCCGGGCACTGTAGGTGTTTTCCTGTCCTCCACTCTCTGCCGACTTTGATTCCCCATTGACTTGCATTGGGTTTCTTGTTTCGGTCGGCCCCCGACTTTACGCAATAATCGGCAGATTTCACCCGACCCGACTTTTCACAAAGTCGGGTTTCGCGAAACCCGACTCGATCCCAAGAAAGTAAAAGTCGCTCAACCCTACCCGTACACATTAGATAGCCACCGGATCCCACCCAGCATCATCTACTGTGCACGGCCGGCTGAGGTCTGGTGTGTGTGCAGTATTATTAGTGCCGATCTGGAGCGCATATGTGCAATATATCACACGATACATACAGACATTATATCACACTATACACACACAGGACGTCATACTACATACGCACACAATACTGCTGCCCCCATCATACATATACACACACAGATAATACTGCTGCCCCATCATACATATACATAATACTGCTGCCCGATCATATACATAATACTGCTTCCCCATCATACATATACATAATACTGCTGCCCCATAATACATATACATAATACCGCTGCCCCATCATACATATACATACAATACTGCTGCCCCATCATACACACACACAAACACACACAATACTGCTGCCCATCATACATATACACACATAGATAATACTGCTGCCCCATCATACACACAATACTGCCGCCCCATCATACATATACATAATACTGCCGCCCCATCATACATATACATAATACTGCTGCCCCATCATACACACATAGTACTGCTGCCCCCAAAGACACACATAATACTGCTCCCCCATAAACACACACACATAATACTGCTCCCCCATAAACACACACACATAATACTGCTCCCCCATACACAAACACATAATACTGCTCCCCCATACACACATATAATACTGCTCCCCCATACACACATATAATACTGCTCCCCCCATACACACATAATACTGCTCCCCCAACATACCCACACATAATACTGCTCCCCCAACATACACACACATAATACTGCTCCCCCCATACACACACACACACACATAATACTGCTCCCCCTGCCATATACACATAATACTGCTCACCCACCATACATACACAACACTGCTCCCCCCCTTACACACACCCCAGGGACGGACATACCACATGTGAAACCCGTGCGGCTGTATCGGGGCCCAGAGGTGGAGCGGGGCCCCTGCAGGACGGCTAATAATGAGGGCAATCTGGCCTTTTTATCCGGCCCCTGGCCAGATTGCCCTCATGTGCGGCGGGCAGGGAGAGATCCCTGCAGCTCCGCTTTGTAGGCAGCGGAGCTGCAGGGATCCGTCATGCTTCCTGCCCGAGCTTTCTGTCTGACACAGCAGTCAGCGGCGCAGCTGGATGACATCATGGTTCAGCGCCGCGGTTGCTGTGCCAGTGAGAGGAAGCTGCCGGCGACAGTGATGCTGCGGGAGAGCGTGCAGAGAGGTGGGGCGTGTGCATGCGTGGGTAGCGCTGGGGGGAAGCGTGCAGACAGGTGAATGGTGCTGTGTGTTTGTTGGTGGAGGAGAGGGCAATGATGGGGAGAGGGCAATGATGGGGTGATGTGAAGAAGGCAATGATGGGGAGAAGGCAATGATGGGGTGATGTGAAGAAGGCAATGATGGGGGTGACGGCGAGGGCAATGATGGAGAGAAGGCAATGATGGGGGTGACGGAGAGGGCAATGATGGAGGTGGTGGGGAAAAGGCAATGATGGAGATGGTAAAAAAGACAAAGATGGGGTGGTGGGGGAGAAGGCAATGATGGTGGCAATGGAAAGGACAATGATGGGGTGGTGGGGGAGAAAGCAATGATGGAGGTTGTGGAATGGGCAACGATGGGGGTGGTGGGGAAAAGGCAATGATGGTCGTGGTGGAAAGGGCAATAATGGGGGTGGTGGGGGAGGAGGAAATGATGGAGTCGGCGTTGATGGGGGAGAAGGCAATGATGGTGGCAATGGAAAGGGCAATGATGGAGGTGTTTGGGGAAGAAGGCAATGATGGAGGTGGTGGAAAGGGCAATGATGGTGGTGGTGGGGGAGCAGGAAATGATGGATGTCGTGGAAAGGGCAATGATAGGGTGGTGGGGGAGAGGACAATAATGGGATGTGGGAGGAGGAGGAGGACAATGAGGGGTGTGGGGGAATGGGATGGGAGGAAGGGGGATTTAGAATGGATTTAGGCACACGTTATCGCTTATTATGTTTAACACAGTCCCTTAGTATATAGCGTACTCACTTATTATACATAGCGCCATCCCTCAGTATATTGTGTAGCCACTTTTGATATATAGCACTGTACGTTAGTATATAGTGTACTCACTTATGTCTAGCACAGTCCCTTAGTATATAGTGTACTCACTTATGTATAACACCGTCCTTAGTTGCATAGTTTTCTCTTTCATTATGTATAACACTGTCCCTTATTATGTACCATCCTCTAGTTATATATGGTGCCATCCCTTATTATATAGCTTCCTCTGCTGCTATGTACAGTGCTGTCTCTTACGTAGCGTATTCTTGTTATTTACAGCGCCCTCTTTTATTACATTAGTCCCCTCTCGTGTTAGATATAAAGTGACGAATGATGGAGGAGCCGGTGACCAGACGACCGAGCCATCAGCTCCTCCATTAGAAAAGAAGCTTTCCCATGCTCCATCAGCCGTCATTGCATTATACAGCTAACAAGACAGGACAGTATGTAATAAAAGACAGGGCTGTATATAATCCACTATGTAAGGGACGGTACTGTACATAACAAGAGAGGGCACTGTGTAATAAGGGATGACAATATACATAATAAAGGAGACTATGTAATATATACACATGTATGTGTGTGGATAGATATATATCGTATATATATACACATATATTTGTAGCTTTGACGCCAATGGAGGGCCCCCAGCTGTCCGCCCCTGACACACCTGTGATGTAGTTGGTCCACTTGTAGAGCGCTCCTTCCATGGCTGCGCCGCCCGGGGTCACTGCGGGCTCATCCTCCTCTTCCCTGGTGCGGGCTAATGACGGCAGCACAGCGGACTACACTCCGGGGGACACCGGCTGCTGAGTGGCCGGGCAGCTCATGGTGGAGCCGGGGGATGCTCGGGCGGACACCCCGGACACTGCGCCCGTCTCCTCCATCCGCACAGCTGACCGCCTCCTCCGTCACTGCGCTTCCCTGTACAGTCGCGTCCACATAGGAGTCGCTTCAGCTGGGTGTGATGACGTAGAGTCACGTGGTGGGCAGCGGTCACATGACCGGCTTGTAGTTCCATTTTCCTTCCTGGTCAGTCAGTGGGTGCAGTCAGTGCGGGGCTGGAGGAGGCCGCCGCCGGTCACCTCTCCGGGGTCCTGCCGGAGATACCGGGGCTGGTGTGCCGGGGTGACCATGTGGAGCGTGGGCGCTGTGCTCCATGGTGTCCCCGGATACACAGTCACCCTCAGGAGGGCCTGGGATTCTTACCTCTGTTTTCTCCGCCTTATAGAATGCATCACATGCACTGGGGTTTAGTCTCCTGCAGTTCATTCATTTTGGACAAAATGGCTTTTATTTTTTTGCATTTTTTTTAACGCAAAAATGTTGCAACGTTTACACAATTAATTACATAAATAAAATCACTCCAGAAGGATGACAATTGGGCAAAACTGTAGCCACTTTTTAAAAAGTCACAACTGACGAATCCGCTGAACCTAAATCCTTGGCCACAGTGTCAAAAAAGTAGAACACATAAAATAAACGTTAATAAAGTACATGTGACATTATGCGTTTTCTCCTGGGGGCCAATATGAATCCAGCGATACCACGTTTTTATCATTTTATTCATGTTTTGCTGCTTTTTTGACAATAAAGCAGTTGAAAAAAAAGTATTTGTCGCTGTATTGAAATTCCCATAAGATTTTTTTCACCAATTATCACCGTTTATTCACCTCTTCCAGTCGCCTGTTACCCCACTGGCATCTTTTTACATGAGAACACCACCATTAAACCATCCTTAGGAAGATTTCCATCGATCTGTCCAGCCACCGATATTCTCATTACTCCCATTTCCCTCTAAACTTCTTAACCAGTTTTGGACCACCCATAGACTTTAAGCTTCTAGGGGGTCTGCACTTTGCTCTGCACTGACTGAAGTCACTCCATAGTAGAGCAGCTGCAGGAAATGTGCAGGAGCAGGGAGCCACCTGGCAGACACAGACTTCCCATAGAGAAGGCAGAGGCGGTTTATTACCACAGAGGCGGTTTATTACCATGTCTGCCTTCACTCAACAAGTACTGTGTGTGCAGTATAGGAATCGCTAATACAATTCCTTCCTCCGGTCCCAGTGATTATGTGCTTGCTGTGTGAAGGGAAGGAGCAGGAGTTACTGGGATCCTGTAGACCCAAGTCAGCCTTGTAGTGCAGCCAGGAGTCTGAATTTCCTCTGTAACTGGAGTTTATATACCAGTTACAGGGGTAATCAGCAATAACAATAAACATTAACATGTTAAAGTGCCCCCACCCCTCCTCCTATGGTCATGGTAGGCACAGTATGTAAAATAAATGGAAGCAATAAGGAAGAAAAAATAAAACTTAAAAAAAGACACTGTCAGTATAAATTGCTTATTCTAGCCTCACTCCTGTAAAAAAAACCCAAAATATATAAAGTTGCACTGTGTAATGCTATTGCATGCAATTATGAAATATGTGAAATTGGAACTACATTACTGCTCTAGAAAAATAGGAAAAAACGAAGATACAGTACTTAGGGCATAAATTGGCCAATTCATGTATGCCCAGCAGCCGTAACAAGGCGATCTTTTTTGCTGGGATCCTATCCTAATGTGAATCCTCTCCTGGGCTGATGGCCTACATTTATATGGGTAGGTAGGATCCGATCCTTCTGTAATTAAAACTGCTGTGGCCAATGGGTGGAGAGCTTATATATACAAATATCAAAGATATGAAAGACTGACCGTCATTTTCAAACAAAAAAACTGATGGCTACTCTTAGTTTGCACCTGTTCACACCAGTTTCCTGTTTGGAAGTGGCTGTCAGCCTTTTGATATCTATACACAGGCTCTTTGACCGAGAACTCCACTCATCAGCTTATGACAGTTTTAATTAGCGTAGAATCCTACCTCCCCATATAAATGTAGGCTATCAGCCCAGAAGATGATTCACATTAGGATAGGTTCCCAGCCATAGAAGAAGGCCCAGAGAAAAGAGCAATGCAGGTCCATCCTGACTGTAGTAAAGGTGTTCCTGCTCTCCCTCCTCTCAATTTATTGTCTTTGGGTGGGAGTGCTGAGAGCAGCGCCTATAGATGGATAACTTATTTTTTTCAATAACCCTTCAATGGCCCCACACATCCGATGTTTCAGGTGTACCTCCAAGTCTTATTGACTTCATGCCACGTCCAGCTCACAAACATTTCCAAAATCTTCCTTCAACTTTGAGTTGATAAAAATGTTAGTACATTTCCTAATCTTCTAACTAGACTACTGCTGCAAAACAATGGGGAGACAAAGAGCGCAATAGGGTCTTATCCACATTACACAGAGGAGAATATACACCAAATTTGCTCACCTGGTTAGGATGAGATTAGAGCATATAGATAGCGGCTGCTGCAGATCCACATACGTCGCAATGCGTCGTTTTGGTGAAAAAACGCATCCTGCAAAGTTGGCTGCAGGATGCGTTTTTTCCCCATTGACTAACATTAGCGACGCATTGCGAGGCATTGTCACACGTCGCAACCATCGTGCGACGGTTGTGCAGCGCCCCAGAGTCCTGGTCGTTGCAGTACTGTGGCTCCGCCACTATGGGGAGCTATGGTGCGTCCGATGGCACTGAAGGAGTTCATCTGACCAGGTATCACAGACACCAATACATTTCACAGCCGGGCCTCCGGGGGGGAGCTAAGGGTGCTATTCATTAGGCCACTCCCCACCATAGTGGGTAAACTGGGGGTCAGGCAGGAAGTTAGATCAGAAAGCTGACTGGATTGGACGAAGCAACACCTAGTGGCAGAGGGTGTTGTGGAGGAAGAGACAGTAGGGTCTCTGTCAGGGGTGGGATCCTGACAGAGGCTTGGCATTGAAAAGAACGTAACGGGTCCGCGCCAGCTCCGGGAAGCGGCGGGACCCAAGAAAGGACTAGAAGCGAGATAGATTGTGCTGAGTGAGAAACGGGATCACACAAAAAGGAGAAATACCAGTAGGAGTCGTGCTGTAAGATCGAAGCAACATCCTACTGAGGCGCACTACCGGTGGCCGGAACGCCGAGGGAGTAGAATAACATTCAGCTTCAAGCAATACTCCAAACAGCGGCAGGGCAGTCAGTCTCAGGCGGGCTGTCTAACTCAAATCACCTATGAAGTCTTGGGAGGCAATTGCGGGAGAGGGGCGTCTCTAGGGTCCCGGAAGAACTCCAGGCCTATCCGACAAACGGGTGCCGTTCTAACTGTAACATCAGGAAGGGACGGAAGATTAGCAGAACATCATCTAATCGAGTTGTGAGGGAACATCAGAAACAGACACAACAGTTGTGGGGTACTTTCCGTAAGCACAGCAGGGAAGGACTACAACACATAGCGCTAGGGGGAAGGCACAGATTTCCTCCTGTGAAGAGAACTCTGGAAGTGCCATTGGACCGGCCGGACTTGCGCAGCCTGGTGAACCGTATTCTGGATTGAGGACTCAGAGATCTTCAGTAAAGAGGTAAAGAGACTGCAACCTGGTGTCCTCGTTATTTACCGCGACCTGCACCCCACAACTGCACCGTTACAACACCACTTATTTCACCGGACGTCCCCCACTGACAGACAGGGCCACGGACCGGGTCTAGCCACCGTGACAACCCCAGGACTGAGACCCAGAGGCCCGGCTCCGGGTACCCCTCGGCCCTGCGGCGGTGTGGGGGCGCTCCAGAACTTGGCGTCACGAACAGGATCTACTTAAGCCTGAAGAATCAGGTCATGTGTGCCTTGGAACTGTGATTTACTGTGCTTGGACTGTACTTTATTGCAAAGACTGTGGATTGTCACTTGCCGCCAAAACTTCGCGCCAAAACCGCCGCCATTACAGCGCTAAGGAGAGCGCAGGAGAAGAAGAAGGGCGTGGAAGTGGGCGTGAACGAGCTGAAGAGCGCGAAAGACAATGGCCGCCCAGTCTAAATATCTCGGCCCCTTGAGGACGTGTCCGTCAGCAGCCGAGATCCGCCTCCTGATCCTCAATGGTGGGCAGAGACAGAGAAAACGAAACCGCCCACGAAGGAGAGAGCGGGAAAAGGACCAGGAAGAAGAATTCAGCGACATGGAGGACGCCATGGCCAGCCGCCCGGAGCCGGAGCGTGGGGTCGGAGCCGAGGACTCCCCCAGCTACCCGGAGAGGCACCGCAGCCAGACCTCCACAGTTGACGCTGACCTCCTGCAGACCGGAGCGGACGGGCTGATCCATCAACCCCGGCGGATGCAGCTGAGCACTGAGGCCGGGTGGAAGAAGACCATCATCGGGAGCCTCGCCAGACGTCTGTCGGCAGCCTCGTCTGGTCCGGAGCAAGAAAGAAGTTCCAGCGCTCCGAAGCCAGAAAGCAAGGCTCTGCCGGAAAGCGAGGTGCTGCAAGCAGAGATGACAGCGTCGCAGCACAAGGCCCCGCAGCCAGCGTTCCAGACCCCAGTGGAGACGGAGCAGACCGGCACCGGAGGAACCGCATCTGAAGCAGGTAGGAAGAGCCACCCTGCCCTGACGACCGACACCACTCCAGTGACTGCTAGTGCCACAGCGGCTGACTCCGTTCCAGTGACTGATCTTGCAGCAGCCGCTACCTCTGCTGCAGCAGATGCCCCTACTCAAGCTGCGCAGACCTCCATCGCTGCGCATGATTTAATCGTACATGAAAGACGGATTAACGGCGTTTGTCCAGCACTGGGTGTAACCCTGGACCTCACTTTGCCCAGGCCAAGAAGGGTTAAGTGCCAGGTGCAGCCCTGGAAGCCGTCCAACTAAGCCTCGGAAACCTGAAACTGTAAATAGTTAACTGTTTATTTCCTTGCTATTTTGCTGCTAAAACCCGTCCTGGGTTAACTCTTAAAGGGATCCCTTTGTTTACCCGGGATCCCTATTACTTTTTATTTTTGCTTTCACTTTCGTTTCCACTTTTTGTTTCCTGTTATCCAGAACTGCCGCAATCATGGACCGTGCATGATACAAACTTTTTGTATATAGTTAGCACCTTATTAAAGGCGCTTCCTACTGGTTTTACTTAAAGACTCTTTGTGAAGATACCACACTGGAACCTTTGCTCAGTAAAGACTGGTAGCTAGAGAAGAAGTGCTACCTCATAAAGACTTGGTCCCCTCTTAAAGGGGATGTTCACGTGTTGCACTTAAAGAAATGGTATTGCTTTAAGACTGATAGATAGCCATGATGTTTGATAAGAGAAAATGATGATACTTACATGTAAAAGTTATATGTATCCAACTGGTTAACTGTAAAGAAATGCTGATAATGTTCCTTAGAAGAAAGATTGAGAGACAGAAGGAAGGTGCAGTAGGCCCCTAGGGGTAGACAGAGTGTCCTGCATATTCGGAAGTAAGAAAGTATTAATGAAGGTTGATGATATAAGGAAATAGTTAATAATGTTGATAAGAAATGGGGATAGAAGGTAAACCCTGAGTCCTCCATAGAAAGTTAAGAAAGAGTTAGTAATGTGTTACTAAGGACAGAAAGTGAACCCGTAAGGGTTAGTGGGTGAGTCCTTATAGGAGCCAAGTAGAGCCGGCTCAGTGTTCTCAAACTGAAAGAAAAGTTATGTTCTATACTGTGTATAGTAGTTGAAAAGGCAGTAGGCCCTGGCTGAACGGGGCGGTCCTGTAACAGAAAGGAGAGGCAGTAGGTCTGGTGCCGATAGGACAGGCGGTCCTGCAGACTCAAAGAAGGAGAATGAAAAAGTTAACTTACCTTATAATGTGATTATAGGAAGGCCTTTGGTGGATACAGAGTGTATGTCCTTAAGGGCAATGTTAAAGTATTGTTCAGCAATTTTTGCACTTAGTAGAATACCCGGTTGGGTAACAGGAGTTATTTATAGCCTGTAATTTATAATGTTTAACCATGTTTTGTAACGTTCAAGTGTCCTCACCTCCCATAAAGGGAAGCTTGTTCAAGTATACGTATTGTTATTTGCACTCAACAAAATTGTATGTCTTTTTGCTAAACTTGTATTGTTGTTTTCTTCCCAGTCCCGGAGTACTGTGTTTAACCAGGGGGGAGTGCAGCGCCCCAGAGTCCTGGTCGCTGCAGTACTGTGGCTCCGCCACTATGGGGAGCTATGGTGCGTCCGATGGCACTGAAGGAGTTCATCTGATCAGGTATCACAGACACCAATACATTTCACAGCCGGGCCTCCGGGGGGGAGCTAAGGGTTCTATTCATTAGGCCACTCCCCACCATAGTGGGTAAACTGGGGGTCAGGCAGGAAGTTAGATCAGAAAGCTGACTGGATTGGACGAAGCAACACCTAGTGGCAGAGGGTGATGTGGAGGAAGAGACAGTAGGGTCTCTGTCAGGGGTGGGATCCTGACAGAGGCTTGGCATTGAAAAGAACGTAACGGGTCCGCGCCAGCTCCGGGAAGCGGCGGGACCCAAGAAAGGACTAGAAGCGAGATAGATTGTGCTGAGTGAGAAACGGGATCACGCAAAAAGGAGAAATACCAGTAGGAGTCGTGCTGTAAGATCGAAGCAACATCCTACTGAGGCGCACTACCGGTGGCCGGAACGCCGAGGGAGTAGAATAACATTCAGCTTCAAGCAATACTCCAAACAGCGGCAGGGCAGTCAGTCTCAGGCGGGCTGTCTAACTCAAATCACCTATGAAGTCTTGGGAGGCAATTGCGGGAGAGGGGCGTCTCTAGGGTCCCGGAAGAACTCCAGGCCTATCCGACAAACGGGTGCCGTTCTAACTGTAACATCAGGAAGGGACGGAAGATTAGCAGAACATCATCTAATCGAGTTGTGAGGGAACATCAGAAACAGACACAACAGTTGTGGGGTACTTTCCGTAAGCACAGCAGGGAAGGACTACAACACATAGCGCTAGGGGGAAGGCACAGATTACCTCCTGTAAAGAGAACTCTGGAAGTGCCATTGGACCGGCCGGACTTGCGCAGCCTGGTGAACCGTATTCTGGATTGAGGACTCAGAGATCTTCAGTAAAGAGGTAAAGAGACTGCAACCTGGTGTCCTCGTTATTTACCGCGACCTGCACCCCACAACTGCACCGTTACAACACCACTTATTTCACCGGACGTCCCCCACTGACAGACAGGGCCACGGACCGGGTCTAGCCACCGTGACAACCCCAGGACTGAGTACTAGAGGCCCGGCTCCGGGTACCCCTCGGCCCTGCGGCGGTGTGGGGGCGCTCCAGTTGCGTCGTGTTGTGGCGGACCGCCGGCAGCAAAAAACTCTACATGTAACGTTTTTTGCTGCTCTGTGTCCGCCATTTCCGACGCTAGTGTGAAAGTAGCCTTAAGCAGCGAACCAGTGCTTAAGGTGAGCGCAGAAACAAAGTGAAAGTAACACTTCACCTGCCAAAGGACCAATGATAGATATCATATGTAACAAGAGAATTTAGCATTGCCAAGGGAGGGGAATGAATGAATACACAGCACTCAGTGATCACAAAGAACAGCAGAGTAGAGGAGGATTGAGTTACTCCTGTCAGGAGTGAAAGTGCTCCTCTCCCGGGCAGACTCAGACTATGCAGACTCTTCCTCTGCCCTCATGTCTGCATAGTCTGAGCCTGCCCAGGAGAGGAGCGCTTTCACTCTTTTAATCCATACAAATTGTCTCCATCACAACTGTGTCCTGAACAATGGTTTATTTACTCTGGGGATCAAATCCTGGGAGATAGTGCTGATTGTGGCAGCTTCACAAGGTGTAATGACCCCTCCCAACAGGAGTAACTCAATCCTCCTTTAGGCCAGTCTCACACATCCAGATAATTCCGGTACCGGAAAAATCGGTACCGGAGTTATCTGTGTCCGTGTGCTCATGTGGCACACGTGCGGCAGCCGTGTGCCGACTGGGTACCACACGGACCATGCAGGAGACAGCGCTACAGTAAGCGCTGTCCCCTACTTTGGGTGCTGAAGCCAGAATTCATTCCTTCTTCCCAGCAGCGTTCGCTGGAGAGAAGGAAAGAAAAATCATTGTTTTTTAAATTTTTTTTGCGGTTGAAATAAAGTTCCCGGTAACCAACCCCCTCCCACCCCCTGTGCGCCTGCCCGCTGGAAATAAAATACTCTCCCAGCTCCCGCGATGCTTCCTCTCAGCGCCGTCAGCTTGTCCTGTGTGATCGGTCACGTGGTACCGCTCATTACAGTGATGAAGATGCGGCTCCACCTCCCATATTGTAGAAAAGTTTTGCATAAGTTAATTACACCCATAAATGCAATTTCTGTTCAGTGAGGACTCCAAAGGTAACATAAAAAAATTGCGAGATCATTGAAGTTTTTTTGCAAGTTCAATACTGTTTTCTTAAATTTAGTTTCCATTTTTAAATACTGTACTTCTGTATTGTATATAAATTGGTTGACATTCTAGGGTGATTGATTTCCTAATAAGATGACATAGAGCCTGGAGGTTTCTTACACTGAGCTCTAAAGTCACCAAAGATGATACGCTGCCACTAAAGGACACATAGAGTCCTGCTGCCAATAAAGGGGATTCCAGCATCTTGATTTTTTTTTCTTGTGGCGAAATGTTACTTTAAAGTCTATAGTGCAATATAAAAAAATACATATTTTGGAGCCAATTCATCAAAACTTTTAGGCCAAAGAACTGACATAAAAAGTTTGAAAAGTCTCCACAAAAAGTTGTTACTTTCGGCATTTTCAGAAAATTGGTAGGGTGAGTGAGAGGCTGGGAGTAGACATGCCTGTCCGTCAAAGTGATCAAAAGGGCCAGAGTTTTGAACGCCAAAAATTTTACTCGAATCCCTGTCTGGCACAGTGTATGGAGGCACACACCGCTCATAGACAAGCCAGATCCATTAAAGCGGCATGTACCACTACATTGCAATAATGGACATAATAGGTTCCCTTAATGTGAACTTCTTGTGCATATATATATTACAAAATCTCTACTTGCATATTTTTACAGAATAAATATGCAATTATCTAATAAATAAACGCTAATAATAAAGCGTCACTCACAATGCTTTACGCACTACTTATAATTTCTTCTTTGGGGTTGTTTTTTGAAATTAGGGGATTAGGCACCAGTAGAAGTGTTGAAGCAAAATCAGATTTACTTTTTATTGTATTTTCCATAACAAGAGAAACAATGCAAAATGTAATTAGAAACATAATCAGGCGAGAATCACATGACAAAACAATGCAAAATGTAATTAGATTCTATGCGCTTCTGTGTATCCGGAAAGTTGAAGAGAAGGACAGGACTGGGAGTGTAGGGGGTTAATAATGCCACATTCCACCTAAAAGTAATGACTTCTGCCTGGGGTCTTGTAACTTGAGCTCATGGTGGGAGTCAGAAGAAGGAGCAGTTCCAAAACTTTTGTCTTCACTTTTTCTTCCTGGAAGTGAAGAAAGAAATCAATTGGATGCGAGTCTGAGTCACATTATTGTCGGAGCCAATGGAAGATCCCTTTACAGACTTCAGGGCTTGCTGGGTCTGCTCTCTGACTTGGAATACAGAAGTATTTGGTGTGTATTTCTGCACAGTGCCACGTGTATAGTAACAGTGGTGAAAAGATCAGGGGTTTCTGCAAATCTTGATTCCTGGCAAAGGACAGACACCATGACAATGCCTTCCTGCCCTAATTTCATCCTTCTTCTGCCGGTTCTCAGCCTCCTCACTGGTCAGATTCACTGCCAAGGTGAAGAAGAGAAGATTAAACTAGAAGTGACGCACGTCCCCAGTGTTTGCACGCAGAAGAGCAAAAGAGGCGACCTGGTGAACGCACATTATGACGGCTACTTAGCAAAGGATCTCTCCAAATTTTACTGCAGGTAACGAAATGTACCGATTTTAGTTGTTGTCTTTTAATATTGTTGATATTCGAGTACAACTATTAGATGACGCAATGTGTAGATCAAAAGTTGCAATAATTGTGTGACCCACAAATATTGAATTCTACATAGGTTGGGACACCCAAAGTTTTCATACACGCAGGAGGACTTTTTTGGTGCAGTTTTTGTATGCATTTTCTTTTAGCCGGCTACATGATGTAAAAGAAATTGTAATTCATCAGACCAGAACTTATTCTTTCTTTGCTCCATATTCCAGATCTGGTGTGGTGTAGGTTTTTCTTGGCAGTAGTCAAGGGTCAAAATGGATGTCTTGACCTGCTGGCTGCTAATCATCCAATAGTTATGACACACTGTTTATTCTGACACCTTTCCATCATAACCATCATTACCGTTTTCATCATTTCAGACCAAAAGCCTAGTCTTTACTCCCCATGCTCCAAAGGTCTAGTGTTTACTCCCCATGCTCCAAAGGCCTAGTCTTTAATCTCCATGGACCAAAGGCCTAGTCTTTACTCCCTATGCTCCATAGGCCTAGTCTTTATTCCTCATGCTCCAAAGGCTAGTCTTTACTCCCCATGCTCCAAAGGCCTAGTCTTTACTCCCTATGCTCCAAAGGGCTAGTCTTTATTCCTCATGCTCCAAAGGCTAGTCTTTACTCCCCATGCTCCAAAGGCTAGTCTTTACTCCCTATGCTCCAAAGGCTAGTCTTTACTCCCCATGCTCCAAAGGCCTAGTCTTTACTCCCTATGCTCCAAAGGGCTAGTCTTTACTCCTCATGCTACAAAGGCCTATTCTTTACTCCCCATGCTCCAAAGGCCTATTCTTTACTCCCCATGCTCCAAAAGCCTAGTCTTTACTCCCCATGCTCCAAAAGCCTAGTCTTTACTCGCCATGCTCCAAAGGCCTAGTCTTTACTCCCCATGCTCCAAAGGGCTAGTCTTTACTCCCCATGCTCCAAAGGGGTAGTCTTTACTCCCCATGCTCCAAAGGCCTAGTCTTTACTCCCCATGCTCCAAAGGCCTATTCTTTACTCCCCATGCTCCAAAAGCCTAGACTTTACTCCCCATGCTCCAAAGGGCTAGTCTTTACTCCCCATGCTCCAAAGGGGTAGTCTTTACTCCCCATGCTCCAAAGGGGTAGTCTTTACTCCCCATGCTCCAAAGGCCTAGTCTTTACTCCCCATGCTCCAAAAGCCTAGTCTTTACTCCCCATGCTCCAAAGGGCTAGTCTTTACTCCCCATGCTCCAAAAGCCTAGTCTTTACTCCCCATGCTCCAAAGGGTAGTCTTTACTCCCCATGCTCCAAAGGGCTAGTCTTTACTCTCCATGCTCCAAATTTCTAGTTTTTACTCCCCATGCTTCAAAGGGCTAGTCTTTGCTACCCATGCTCCAAAAGGCTAGTTTTTACTCCCCATTTCCAGATGGCTAGTCTTTACTCCTCATGCTCCAGAGGGCTAGTTTTTGCTCCCCATGCTCCAAAGGGCTAGTCTATACTCCCCATGCTCCAAAGGCCTAGTCTTTACTCCACATGCTCCAAAGTGCTAGTCTTTACTCCCCATGCTCCAAAGGGCTAGTCTTTACTCCCCATGCTCCAAAAGCATAGTCTTTACACCCCATGCTCCAAAGGGTAGTCTTTACTCCACATGCTCCAAAGTGCTAGTCTTTACTCCCCACGTACAATAGTGAGCACGGGGAACCCATGAACCGGTTCATGGGTTCTTCTTCTTTGGTCAACCTTGGTAGGCACTCACCAATGAGTACTTGGAAGACACCACAGGACAGTAATCTCAGTAATGGGAAAGTCTGCAATCACTGAACACAGATTTTACCCAAACATTGAAAATTTGGAGAATGAAGGATCAGTTCAGAAGGAGAAAGGTGGATTAATCTAATAAGATACATTACAAAGTTTCTTATTTTCCCATGTACTATTGATTTCTGGGCAGTCCTATCAGTGATTGACAGCTTTCTTTGTACAAGTATGCATACGGACATAGCTGTCAATCACTGATAGGACCGCCCACTGGACTGAAAATCCCAGAAAGAGCAGAGGTTTAAATGAATAAAACATAGATTATACTGAATCTATTATCACAAAACTATATATCAATCAGCTCCACTCCTCCTGCTGTATGACATGATGACCGCAGATTGCAGCGCATTTTCATGGCAACAGGTACCATTTAATGCAGTTTTGACTCGATTGCCCCAGAATTGATATGACATGTAATATACTATTATGGTACACTCAGACAAGCGGGAAAGAAGACGAGATATTAGATAAAAACAAGTGGCAGACCCACACAAGGTTTACAGTGAATGACCACCGGTAATTACCAATAGTTTTTTGGTCTTTCAGTTTTCTTTGCTTTATAATAGATGAATGTGGATAAAATCCGTGCTGCTGTGACAAATAATGGATCCAGATATAGTTGTAAGGTGTTCGGGTGGTTTATTCAACGCGTTTCGAAGCTCATGGCTTCTTCTTCAGGAAGTTTCCACACAAAGATATCTTTGATATCTTTGTGTGGAAACTTCCTGAAGAAGAAGCCATGAGCTTCGAAACGCGTTGAATAAACCACCCGAACACCTTACAACTATATCTGGATCCATTATTTGTCACAGCAGCACGGATTTTATCCACATTCATCTATTATATCGTCTCTAAGAGGTCGCAGCGCCGACCTGTGGATCTGCAGCAGCTGACAAACTACACGCCTTTACTTTGTACCACCAGGTGAGCAGTTCTCTCATAATTGATTAGAAGCAATCCTGGGGATAAGACCCTATTTGCGCTTTTTTTGTCTCCTATTTTTCTATACTAGTTTTCTTTGCTTGACTTTTGCCTAAGTTGTGTAGACCTTATGTAGACGCCGCTGACAGCTGTGTTTTCCGTTCACTTGAATCAGTTATGAAATATAGAATCTCACAATACTTTTTTGTTGCAGTAATTGTTTACCTGGCTCCTTTGTCAGTTTACATGTAATTCTGATTGTGCACTTTGTCCTTTCTAAGTGATAATGCCTCCTACAAGATCTGCCCACTCATCCCCGCTGTGCTCCTCGCTGTGCTCCTCGTTTTGATTATCCAGATGGCTGCATTATGTTCACTTCCAACTCACCTCGACTTACGATACACGTGGGGATGCAGGGAGCAGAATTATACCCATGGAGTTCGCAGTTTACAAAGAAAAGAACAACCAATCTGCACATTTGCAATGTAGCGCACTGCATAAGAAGAGGAGCTGTATAAGCAGCCCTTTACAGTCCCATAGCTTATCTTTTTATTTATCTCTGACCAGACCTGCTTTAGAGGAGGAAATGGGCCCTTGTGAAGTTGCCCAGGTCACTTCAAGGTTCCAGTAGCTGTTGGAGAGGACAAGGAGCTTCTGATAATAATGCGTCTTAGAATTGGGGGCTGCCTAAAACACAGTAGTGGGGGGGTCTGGAAAAATGGATTGTAATCGGGCATCTTTTTGTAGAAAAGGTTGTAATTTCCGTGCAGCTCCCCTTAGCACCTCCAGATTTGGTTTGTAGGTGACTACTGGAGGTACCCGGTTATTTTCTTCTTTAGTTTTGTAATGTAGGAGATGATTCCTTGATATTCTAGTTGCTCTTGCAATCTGGCTTTCAATTGTTCTGAGATGGTAGCCCTGATTCTGAGGCCACCAAGGTGTTTGTCTCTATCCATGGGGTTGGAAGATATATGATTGTATCTGGCTGTAGACAGTAGCGTTCTTATGTGTTTGGGATGGACACTGTCCCATTTAAGGTATGTTGGACGGTCGATTGGCTTCTGATACAGGGATCTCTCTATTTTATTGTTCTCTATCCTGATGATGGTGTCCAAAAAGTTAATTTCCGTACAGGAGTAGTTGAGTGTTAAGTTGATGGTTGGATGAAGCTGATTAAATGTTCATGGAACATCTTCAACTGTGGCTCAGACTTCGTCCAGATGATTAAGATATCATCAATGTAAGGGTGGTAGGCCATAGAGCTGACGGGACATGAGGATTGAAAGTCGCTTTCAAGCTTGGCAATAAAAAGATTTGCATACTGTGGAGCCATTTTACTTCCGATTGCTGTACCCGTCTCCTGTAGATAAATCTTGTTATCAAATTCAAAGTAATTGCGGGTGAGGATGAATTTTGTAAGTTTTATCACATAATCAGCATCAATTCCTGAATTTTCCATTGAGACTTTGCAGGCATTTAATCCATCCTGGTGTGAGATATTAGGGTAGAAAGATTCCACATCCATGGTGGCCAGGATGGTTCCTTCTGGTAGAGGACCTATTCCTGCTGGTTTATTCAATAGGTCAGTTGTGTCCTGAATGTAGCTAGATGTCTCCTTTACCGGGGTTTAAGAATACCCTCTACCTATCCAGAAACCTGCTCAGTAAAGGTGCCCTCACATGAAATATTTGGTCTTCCTGAATTTCCCGAATTTTGGATTTTGGGAAGCATGTAGAATGTCCCTATTCTTGGACTCTGTTATCAAGTCATCACATCTCATGGATTTGTCAGGCAGACAAGAAATCAACTTGTTTAGTTCCTTGTAATAGTCCAGTGTAGGGTCAAACCCAATGTTGTGTAGTAGCGTATGTCCATACGTTGTCTGTGTGGTACCTTAATGTAGGCTGATATGTTCACCATGACTATTGAACCATCCTTTTCTGCAGGGTGAATGATAATTTCTTTGTTGGTCTTCGGAGATTGTATGGGCCTTCTCTTCTGAATACCGATGTTGGACAGTTGTCTCTTGTTTGTGTCTAGGATAGTGGATTTTACCTAATGTCTGAAAGAATCTATATATTTATCCAAATGAGGGTTGCGTCCAGGTGGAGGTGTCCAGTCTGACCTTTTCTTGGTTGTCGAGATCCCTCATACTTCAGTCCGAGTGGGTTCTGAATCTTTCGTGTCATTGAAATACTCCCTCAGGTGTTGTCTAATGAAATAATTTTCCATGACGCTGCAGAGTTCAGTTTTATGTAGGGTCCTAGTAGAACAAAATTATGTTAGCTACGTATTGTGAAATGCTCCATCGCATGCAAAGGTATTCTACCCTTAAAGTTACACCTCACGTACATAGCACACTAGGAACTATCATGTGGTGGATGCAAAGTCCCTATAGCTCCATAGTAACGGGTGGCAGGAGACTTTCATGTGCTGCGCTACAGCTTCCTTCACAGAACTTGGGCTAATGCAAGTTGGAATTCTGCAAATGTAAGACATGTAATATAAGCATCGGAGACCTGAAGTTCTTTAATGTCTGATTTTTAGCATCAATATAGTAGGTAACCTAGTTAGTATGTCCTTAGATTATGAAGCACCAGCGTTATCTGGCTGTCGTTCCCCTGGAAGATTTTCCATTTATGTTAGAGGTGCATTTTGAGGATATACAGCCAAAACTGCTTGTATCTGTCATTTAATGTGTGAAATAGTGATGAGCGAATGTGCTCAGATAAGATGTTATCAGAGCATGCTCGGGTGCTAACCGAGTGTTTTCAGCGTTCTTGAAAAATATGTTAGAGACCTCGCGCCTGCATGTCTCACGGCTGTTAGACATTTTTCGAGTACGCCATAGACATTTGGTTAGCACTCGAGCATGCTCGGATAACACCTTATCCGAGCACATTCGCTCATCACTAGTGTGCATCCTTATAGCGGACACTGAGGAGTTACCAAAATCTGCCAAAATGTGGTTGGCTTTGTAGACTTTTTTAAACATTTGCTTGTAAAGCTTGTCATGGACATGATATATTTATCTGCAGACCACTGGCAGAACCAACAAAATGTTGGTTTTCTGCTGTATTTGGTGGTCATACGTGATAATAACAGATTTTCTTGAAAGGAGAGGACATCCAAAGATCCATTGATGAATATTCCATTTTTAAGGATAACAGATGGGCAATAAAGGACTATACACACGAGATTATGACGGGCCGCAATGTGGACAGTAATTAATTCTTCAGATACTTTGCACCATCCGGCCATGAACTTGTCACATAAACTAACAGATCAAGAAGAGTAAAAACAGTAGGCTTGTGCAATTTAGTAAACAATGGGATGAAGTTGGCTAAACACGCGATACATGCCGACACCCTGAGAAATCCCATTTTTGGCAAATAATAGTCTGCAGGTGTTTATCGCATATACAGTGGGGCAAAAAAGTATTTAGTCAGTCAGCAATAGTGCAAGTTCCACCACTTAAAAAGATGAGAGGCGTCTGTAATTTACATCATAGGTAGACCTCAACTATGGGAGACAAACTGAGAAAAAAAAATCCAGAAAATCACATTGTCTGTTTTTTTATCATTTTATTTGCATATTATGGTGGAAAATAAGTATTTGGTCAGAAACAAACAATCAAGATTTCTGGCTCTCACAGACCTGTAACTTCTTCTTTAAGAGTCTCCTCTTTCCTCCACTCATTACCTGTAGTAATGGCACCTGTTTAAACTTGTTATCAGTATAAAAAGACACCTGTGCACACCCTCAAACAGTCTGACTCCAAACTCCACTATGGTGAAGACCAAAGAGCTGTCAAAGGACACCAGAAACAAAATTGTATCCCTGCACCAGGCTGGGAAGACTGAATCTGCAATAGCCAACCAGCTTGGAGTGAATAAATCAACAGTGGGAGCAATAATTAGAAAATGGAAGACATTCAAGACCACTGATAATCTCCCTCGATCTGGGGCTCCACGCAAAATCCCACCCCGTGGGGTCAGAATGATCACAAGAACGGTGAGCAAAAATCCCAGAACCACGCGGGGGGACCTAGTGAATGAACTGCAGAGAGCTGGGACCAATGTAACAAGGCCTACCATAAGTAACACACTACGCCACCATGGACTCAGATCCTGCAGTGCCAGACGTGTCCCACTGCTTAAGCCAGTACATGACCGGGCCCATCTGAAGTTTGCTAGAGAGCATTTGCATGATCCAGAGGAGTTTTGGGAGAATGTCCTATGGTCTGATGAAACCAAACTGGAACTGTTTGGTAGAAACACAACTTGTCGTGTTTGGAGGAAAAAGAATACTGAGTTGCATCCACCCAACACCATACCTACTGTAAAGCATGGTGGTGGAAACATCATGCTTTGGGGCTGTTTCTCTGCAAAGGGGCCAGGACGACTGATCCGGGTACATGAAAGAATGAATGGGGCCATGTATCGTGAGATTTTGAGTGCAAACCTCCTTCCATCAGCAAGGGCATTGAAGATGAAACGTGGCTGGGTCTTTCAACATGACAATGATCCAAAGCACACCGCCAGGGCAACGAAGGAGTGGCTTCGTAAGAAGCATTTCAAGGTCCTGGAGTGGCCTAGCCAGTCTCCAGATCTCAACCCTATAGAAAACCTTTGGAGGGAGTTGAAAGTCCATGTTGCCAAGCGAAAAGCCAAAAACATCACTGCTCTAGAGGAGATCTGCATGGAGGAATGGGCCAACATACCAACAACAGTGTGTGGCAACCTTGTGAAGACTTACAGAAAACGTTTGACCTCTGTCATTGCCAACAAAGGATATATTACAAAGTATTGAGATGAAATTTTGTTTCTGACCAAATACTTATTTTCCACCATAATATGCAAATAAAATGATAAAAAAACAGACAATGTGATTTTCTGGATTTTTTTTTCTCAGTTTGACTCCCATAGTTGAGGTCTACCTATGATGTAAATTACAGAGGCCTCTCATCTTTTTAAGTGGTGGAACTTGCACTATTGCTGACTGACTAAATACTTTTTTGCCCCACTGTATAGCTTCCAAACAATTGACGGTCAAAAAGTTCACAATGGGCCATTTCAGGTGACTTTGTATTGACTGCTTTAGTTGTCTTTCATAGCTTTTGGCTGACAGTTATTAGTTTGGGCCAACCTCTACACGTATATACTGGACTTGGCCAAGTCAAAATGTGTTCTCAAGAAAGAAAGAGCAGTAATCTTCCATCAGACACCTCTGGTGGTGGCTTATGTCTGTTGGGAATAAAAGTATCAAGGGAAAACGAGACCCTGCTATGAGCATGAGATGGTCAGTCGGTTCTGCCAACATTGGTCGGTTCAGCTGGCATTCATCTCACGTGTATGACCACCTTAGCTGTTGCACGTGTATGTGGATGTTGGCCGATTTACACCCTCTTTGTGTTTGTTTGTTTTTTGCATGAAAGATAGAGTCAACAACTATACAACTGATTTTTGTCTGTTGTTTTATGTGTCATTCCTGTTTTACATGTGTAAAGCTGGTTTCGCTGTCTTTACTCACTCCTTTCCATCAAGTGATTGTTTTTCATCTGTATGCTCATAGCCGTAAAGAAAAAGATGGACACCCCAAGTGGTTCGTACTCGGAGTTGGACAAGTGATCAAGGGACTGGATATGGCATTGATGGATATGTGTCCTGGAGAAAAAAGAAAAGTCACCATTCCACCATCTTTGGGCTACGGAGACAAGGGCTATGGTAATATTCATAGGATATGTAATTGCAATAAACCTAAAAGCTGGCTACACAAATATGTTTTTCAACTTGATCGATCATATGATTGATCCGTTGCGATTGCATCCAAGTACGTTTTACGTGGAAATACTGCAGAAAAGACATAGTTTGAAAAGCTGGGGAGGAAACTGTGGGGAGAGACCTGAGTGGTCCAATGTGGTCCACGGCTGCTTCTCCCCTCCTGCTTCAGTTGAGTTACAGTTTCTCTCTTTCTCTGTGTACACATATGGGAGAGACCTGTCAGTTTTCTGGTGTGGGGCAAGTAGAACATGGCCCGGGTTGTCATTGGAATTGTTAGGTCTCTCCCTACGGTCCTCGGCCGTTTTTTCAAACAATCTTTCTCTGAAAGGCTGCAACATTCGAGGCTCTAATTTGTACCGTTTGTGGTTTCGGCAGCATGAATCCAATCACGTACCCTTGAAGAAGCAGTACAAACACTTTTAAAAAGTAAATTCAATATTCAATGTTTGCATATTATAGCGTTTCAGAGTGCAGCTTTAATTTGTTAGCTATTAACGTTGCACACTAAACGATGTCATTGTTGTCAGCAGACACCGGATGAAGTGCTGCCGAGAGAGATGATTTCTAGTGCAGCACAAGTGATCATTTCCCCGGACAAGTGAGCATTTTGCATGTTCACTGGATGATCTTAAGCCTCTTTAGACTGCAAAATTATTGTTCCTAGGAAGAATACTTTTGTATGTATAATTGGACTAAGCTACTGCACATAGCTAATCATAGAATCATAGAATGTTAGAGTTGTGAGGGACCTCCAGGGTCATCATGTCCAACCCCCTGCTCAATGCAGGATTCATTAAACCATCTCAGACAGATGTCTGTCTGGCCTCTGTTTGAAGACTTCCATTGAAGGAGAACTCACCACATCTCGTGGCAGCCTGTTCCACTCATTGACACCTTCACTGTCAAAGTTTTTTCTCTTGTCTAATCTCTTGTCTAATGTTTTTTTCTCTTGTCTAATTGCTTCTCGTATTTCCACGCTCAAATAAGAATAATGATGATCCCTCTACACTGTGAGATCCCTTCAGATATTTGTAGACCACTATTAAGTCTCCTCTTAGCCTTCTTTTTGGCAAGCTAAACATTCCCAGATCCTTTACTCGTTCCTCGTTGGACATACTTTGCAGTCCGTTCACCTTCCTGGTAGCTGTTCTCTGAACTTGCTCCAGTTTTTCAATGTCTTTTTTAAAATGTGGTGCCCAGAACTGGACACAGTATTCCAGATGAGGTCTGACCAAGGAGGAGTACATGGGGATAATTGCTTCACGTGCTGTAGACTCTATGCTTCTCTTAATATATCCTAGAACTGTATTCACAATTTTTGCTGCTGCATCACACTGTTGACTCATGTGCAGTCTGTGATCATTAATATACCCAAGTCTTTTTCACACGTGCTGTTGCTTAGTTCTATTCCTCTCTTCCTCTAGAAGTAATTTTCGTTTTTCAGTTCAGAAGAACTATATTACATTTCTGATTGGAGTTATTTCCTAATATTATTATTATTACACCAACTGCATATTGGGATAGGATCTTGCAGATGGAAATAGGTCTTTAAACCTATAGTTCTATGTTTTCTCCATACTGGTCATTGCCTATGCTGCTAAAATACAGGGAGTTACTTGTGTAACTAACATATCTATGTGTTGTGCTCGGAGCATGGGGTAAGTAACATGTTTATGCTGTGCCTGAAATAAGTCTGTTCTTCCTCTACAGTAGCTTCCTTTATCCTTCACCAACGTAGCCCTGCATGCCGGGAGCGCGGGCTAACCCTATAAAAGAACATGCATGCAAATGTAAGTGTCTGTCCGTGTATAATTCAGCATTGTGTACGCTGCGTCTACCCTTCGCTCCTGCTTCATTAACCATGCATTAGTGTCTGCACCTTAAAGGGGGCTTCCAACATTGTGTTCAAACAGCATAATCATCGAGTAATGACAATGTATGAGGTTTGCCTTATCTCATTAACCCTTTATATAAAAAAAGAAGCCAATACAGCAACAATAGCATTTTTTTCGCTGCACATTTTTAATGCTTAACATTCTTTTTTGTTTCAGTCCCTCTGCGTGCTGTCACTGAGTAGAAACATTAGTTACATCCACTATCTGGAAATGTCCTAACTACAGTATATCCAAGTGCAAGGATCAGAAATGGTTTTCATCCTTTGGGTATAGAAAATGTTTCCATTGCATGACAGCAAGCAGAGATCCTGAAAAGAGTGAAGATAACATTTTATTGTTTGTAAAAATTGTATTAAACCGATAAAAATGATCGGGAAAAGGAAGTTGGAGACGTTTTTATTAGAGAATGATGGAGTTTTGCACACACAAGCAGTGTTTCCATCTGGTATGCTAATTCTTCATAGTACTTGATATAAAACCAAGGCATGAAAATAAGGCATGTTTTCAGAAACACCAACTATACACCAACTATGACCATATAACATATTTTTAGCTTTGGATATTTGCTTTTCATAATGGCAGGTGTATGAAACGACACCCACTTGTCTTCTGCTGCTCCATATGGTAAGTGAACAATGTGCTTTCTGCTTTTCTTCTAGAAAGCACAAAGCTGCATTTCCTCCTAAAATAGAAAAAATCCTAAGTAATGGCTCGTCAGAGAGTTTAAGTGGACGTGTTACTTGCTAAAAAAAAAATTGTGTTAAATACCTTGTAAAAATCCCTGGAATCTCCTGATTCTTCCACTTTTTTCTATTTTGCGCTATGTCATTCCCTTGCAGAAATATTCACATTTATTGCTTTTTGGAGGCAGTATGTGAAATCTCTTCTTGCTTTCCAACTGTGAATTTCTTCACAGTCTTTTATAGGGGTGTGCGCTTTCACCCTTCCCTCCCAGACACTGCCAATCAGAGCTCGTCTGTGTCTGAGTATGCTAGATCAGTTGCCGAGATGTGATTGGAAATGTCTGGAAAGGAGGAGTGAAAGCGTACACCCTCAAAGAAGAAACACCCAATTGCACTACAAGCAGAAATTTCACATACTGCGCCCCAGAAGAAACAATTGTGAATATCTCTGCAATGGAGCGACGCAGCACAAAACGGAAAAAAGCAGCAGAATCATTGGGAGCTCAGGAATGTTTACAAGGTATTTAACTAAGTTTTTGTAAGCAAGTGACAGGTCTTCTTTAAAGGGGTTGTCCATTGAGAACAAGGTATCACCTATCCTCAGGTGATAACTTGTTTTCTCCTGGCACTCTTTTAAGGGCATGTTCACACAAAGCAGATATGTGGGGGAAAAAATTTGCAGCATATTACAGAAGAAAATTTCTCAAACCTCATCCACAGGCTATGTTCACACTTCACACCATCATATTGTCAGTCCAAGTGCTGGCCGTAGAAAAAACTGACCTCACATGGACAGCAATCGGACAAATGTTATTCAAAGGGACTTTACTAGATAAACATTTTTTTTACACATGCTGAATGTCCTCATGACAAAAATCACTCTTTTGTATATTTCAGATGACACTCCCCTATACAAGTCTATGGGTGCACAATAAAAAATTGTTGTTTCTTTTTTCATATTTTATTTTATGCACTCATGTGAACTTAGCCACAAACTGCAGAAAAAAAACTACAATGGAGATGTACCTGCAGTGCAGATTTTAGGTCCTTCCTTCATCAAAAATCCACGGCAAATTGTGTTTGACACAGTTGAATTTGGCATGGATTTTGCAGAAAATTCCCTAAGGGCATAGCTTCTTTCATGCAGGAGAATCAGATCGATTATGTTAATGACACTCCTATTAATCTCTGATCCGAGTTTGATCAGTGTCAGCTTAGAGTGATCCGATTCTGTCGGATGAGAGAATCATAGCACATTGCCAGGTAATGACGGTGAGTACAATTTTTCCATCTTCTTCCTTTTGTGAATCCGGACTGCACTCAGTGGCCATCTGAGTGCAGTCCGATGATTTCAACAGACCCATAGACTTGAATGGGTGTATGCCATATGGATTGCACAGCAAATCGATTTTTTTTTTTTCTCATGCTGAATCCACATGAAAAAAAAATCACAGATCGGCACTTCCCCATAGAATAACATTGGTCTGAGTGCTATTCGATAAAACATAAGATAACGCTCGTCCGATGTATACGCTCATGACAGTGAGCATTAAGGGAGTTAAAAACCTATGGCTGATTTCTTCCAAAAACAGCAGCAAATCTTTCCATGGAATTTATCTGGTAATTGCATAATTATCGAAAAACTAAACTTTAACTTTTTATTCTTTAAATTTTCATGCTAACTAAATGTTATCATTGTTCTCCTAACAAGAGAAAATCCCACCAGATGCAACTCTGATCTTTGAAATTGAGCTATTGGGAATCAGCAAAGGACCGCGGAGTGTGGAGGCTTTTCACCAAATCGATTTGAACGATGACCAATTCCTTTCCAAAGATGAGGTACTGAATGCTACCATCAGTGGATAAAACTGAATATCTCCGGTATGACATTTGGGCTGTTTTTTTTTTCTCTTAGGCTAAGTTCACACTAGGCCTTTTTGTTTTCTGCAGCAAAACCTGATCTCTTAGCAGGAAAGAAGCTGCAGAGAAAAAGCATATTTTCCTTCTTTTTTCTTGTGTTTTTTTTTTTTTTGTTGCATTTTTTGCCGAAGTTTTGGCATGCTAGATTTGTGTCTTGTGCATGCTGATAAAGTTTAGTGTTGGAAAAAAAAAGTCTTATTCTATAGAATCGGGTTTTGGCACAAAAAACGCAGCAAAACCTGATACCTGCATTTTTGGTGCTTTTTTGGTGCATTTTTTCAGCGTTTTCACCAACCATTCAAGTCAAAGGGTGAAAAATGCTGAAAGATGTGACATGCTCTATGTCCAAAAAAACATGCAAAGCACAAAATACTGATGACAAAAAAAAACAATGTGTGTGCATGAGATTTCTGAAATCTCATTGACTTTGCAGGTACTGTAAAACACAGCTGAAAATTTGCATTAAAAAAGCAGCAAAAAAGACGCTGAAAAAACGCATAGTGTGAACTTAGCCTAAGGCAAAAAACGAAATAAATAGAAGAATGTCTGAATGAGACATAATGGAAACCAGTCAGTATGGTTGAAAACAGAAATGACAGAAGAATACATTAACTTTGTTTCCTTTGTCTGCAGATAAGCCATTACCTAACAGAAGAGTTTAAAAAGGATGGAAAAAAGCGGGATCCTTCTGTGCACGGACGGATATTAACAGATATATTCCAGAAAAATGACCATGACAGCGATGGCCTCATATCAGCCCGCGAGTACAATGTCTATAAGCACGACGAGCTATAGTAAATTATTTCCTTGTGTGTCCAGTAATCTCATAATTTTGCTATTTTGTTGGAAGAAAAAAAAATAAACTCGCGTTACATTTTCAGCCAGTCATAAAATTGGGTTTACACCATGATCCTTTAATATGGTGGAATTAAAGGGTTTGATAGGTGATAACTAATTGATCGATGGGAGTCCGACTGCTGGGACCCGTACTGATCAGAAAAATGGGGCACTTTTACTGTATCCCCATTAGAATGGAGCAGTGCGGCAATGCCCCTGTTTGACTACCGGTCCATTTCCTATGGAGTTGCCGAGCACGGCGCTCTGGTTTTTCCGGTAGCCCCATAGAATGAATGGAGTGACGGTCGGACATGGGCACTGCATCTCTATACTATTGGTGATAAAAGTGTCTGGGATAAATATTCCCCATTCTGCCGATCAGTGCGAGTCCCCGCGGTCACACCCCACTGATCAATAAGTTATCACCCATCCTGTGGATAGGAACTAACTTGTTTTCACCGGACAAAGACTTTAAAGGGATTTTCTGAGTCCCTGACCAATGTGTCCAAAGTGGTGAAATGGGATCAAATAATATAAAAGCATAATCTCAAACTGGCTAGTTAAAACCCTGATGTACCGATGCTTCCACTATGGTCCTCCTTGCCGGTTACTGCTTCCTGATGTGCCGCCTACCACACGTGACCGCTGAAATCCGCTGATGGATACCACTGTGATGTGAACACGTCTCTATCGTTTGTTTTACAAACTAATTATTATAATAAAACTAATTGTATGTAAATTATGTTGCCTTATTGTGAATGTTTGCATTAAGATGTGAGGTTACATTTAATTTTTTACATTTTTTTTTTAAGCATTCCATTTTTCTGTTCATAGCTTTATTCAATACAAAGATGTTCTGCTAAAAAAGAAAGCCTAAATTTTCAATAAATTCAATACATTTTCTCAGTTTCGAAGTCCATTAGACTTTAGCAGGAGAGAAAAGTCTTGTGGTTGACTTGTGGTTCTCCTGATGAAGCAGCCAGATGGACTGCGAAACGCGAAGAGAGTAACCCACAATACTTATTCAAATTCCTTTTCCGGTCATTCCCATTCATGAAATAATTAGGAAAACATGGCACTTCTGGAAGTCTGGTGGTGCACAAGTAGGATAACCAAATCCGTCAGCTGTGATGTAGAAATACCTGGCACTCGTATAGGTGTGTTGAAGAACTTATTTATTGAGTGAAGAATTTCCAGAAATAAATGAGACGTTTCGGTCAATACCTGACCTTCCTCAGTCATCTGGATAGAGGAGATCTGTGTGTGTCCGCTCGCTGTGTGGGAGTCTGCCGTATCCACTGCTAAGACAGGAAGCGCTTGGAAATTCTTCACTCAATAAATAGGTTCTTCAACACACCTATACGAGTGCCAAGTATTTCTACATCACATTCCCATTCATGAAGACGCCAGCAGCACAGAATAACTGCCTGTTCCTGATTCACTATTAAAGATTTTTTGCATTGGCCTCCTGGATCCTTAAAGGGTTTTATCAGGATTACCGTAATTTTTCATGTGCACTGGCTGGTAATTGTTCAAAATAATAAACTCAGAAGTCACACCACCTTCCACAGCTCCATAACTACTACTCTGCCGCTTCTCCAGTCTTTGTAGGCTGCAGCGATGAAGTTGTGACCATAGGGCATGTGACTGCTGTAGCCAGTCAATGGGCTTAGTGGTCCGGGAGGTCTACCGTGGCATCACTGCCCAGTGATTCGCTACAACATCCACATGTGATGTCCCCCATGCAGCCTTTGAAATGCAGCAGTCTTTGAAGCATTGGCACAAAAGTAGTGCTGGAGCTGTGGAAGGTAAGAAGAGTTCTGCTGATAATTTGGGGATCCTGAACTATTATACATTGACTTGGGTTCATTGTCCCCGGTGACGCCTTTAGGATAATGGTCCAATACAGATTGATCATACTTCAGCTTTAGAATGTTATTGTAACAACTCTGCTGGCATCACTACATGGCCTCCCATCCCTCACACACCATCTTACTCACTGCTCCATGTCATGTTGTGTTCTGTTTGTTGCCTTCTCCATATTCTGTGCCTCTGCTCTCTGCATGCTTCCTGGCTGTGTGCATAGGGGGGTGGCGCCTGAACTCTCTGGTTCTTATAGGAATCAGGCGCACCTGCCTAATCTGTTCCTGACCAATTACCAAGAGGCCTCCAGTATTTAGGGCAGCTCCACCCAGTGGACTGGGCCTGTGCAATGTGTTTACTCAGTTAGTGTTTTGCTTCTGAGCTGCCAGGCCTTGCTCTGTTTCTCCTTCTCTGGAGGCTCTACCCCTTAGCTTTGCCTTGTTCTTCTTGGTCTGCCCTCCAGGAGGCTGTGTATCCTGGTCTCAGAGTCTGTGTCCTTGTTTTGGTCTGTCCGCCCTCCAGGAGGCAGAATATCCTGGTCCCTGTGTCTTTGTTCTTGTACCTTGTCTTGTTTCTTTACCTTATCTGAACTTTGTCCTACCTCTGTCTCCTTGTCTGTGGCTTCTTTCCCTGCTGTGTCTTTCCTTGTGTCCTCTTTTTGCTTATGCTCCGCACTCTTTCGGCTCTTGTGGCTTTGCCTGTGCTCCACTCTCTTGCAGCCTTACCTCTGCTCCGTACTCCTGCGGTTCTTCTCCATTCTACTCTGCTGCTGCAGTAATCTCTTGCTGCAGCTCCTCTCCGCATTCCTTGCAGTTCCACTCTGCTTAGCTTTTGTTACTGCGCTATCTCTTGCTGCTCTACCGTTCCTATCCGCAGCCTTGTGGTTTTCTTTCTGTGTGAACAGGTCCCAACCTGTTCCTTCATTCTCCTTTCCTTCTGGCTTGTTTCTGTACCTGCACCTCCTGTGTGAACAGGTCTGAACCTGTTCCTTCATATTTCATATCCGTACCTACATCTCCTGAGTGAACAGGTCCCTACCTGTTCCTTCATATTTCATATCCGTACCTGCACCTCCAGTGTGAACAGGTCCCTACCTGTTCTTTCATACTACATATCCATACCTGCACCTCCTGTGTGAACAGGTCCCTACCTGTTCCTTCATACACCACACCAACCTGCCCTGTGTCTCTGCTGTGCTTGCCAGCCCTGTGTCTCTGCTGTGCCTGCCAGCCCTGTGTCTCTGCTGTGCCTGCCAGCCCTGTGTCTCTGCCATGTCTGCCAGCCCTGTTTCTCTGCCGTGCCTGCCAGCCCTGTGTCTCTGCCATGCCTGTCAGCCCTGTGTCTCTGCCGTGCCTGCCAGCCCTGTGTCTCTGCCGTGCCTGCCAGCCCTGTGTCTCTGCCGGGCCTGCCAGCCCTGTGTCTCTGCCGTGCCTGCCAGCCCTGTGTCTCTGCCGTGCCTGCCAGCCTACTCGTCTGAGTTTCATCCGTACTCATCTGCTAGTCCTACTCGATGCCCGCACCTGTCCTAGTGTTCCTGTTCTCCAAGTGGGATCAGCAGCCACAACCAGACACCACCCTGGAGTAGCACCTGGCAGCTGCCTGCCGCACAAACCTGACCTCACCATCAGAGGCTCCAGTGAAAACCAAGGCAGCTGTCATAGTCACTCCCCTTCTAGGGTAGTCTGGTTTGTGGCACAGTGGGGCCACAAACCCCCCCAAGCTCACACCCACCAGTCAGGGCATGAGCGTGACCGTTATATGCCAAACTTTAAAGGAAATAATCAATACTGTAGGAGAGAAAAGTTCCAATAGGGTCTTATCCGATGGTGATATCAACTCCTGAAGAAGAAGTCCTATTTGACTTCGAAACGCGTTGAGTTTATGAATAAACCATCATTTTTATCTTCCTAACTTGCCTGGACTTTTATGTGCACAGCAGCGTGGAGGTTATCCACAATTTTTTTTCCAGTTTTTTTAAAACTTTAAAGGAAGTCTGTTAAAGAGGACCTTTCACAGGAATTTTTTATTTAAGATGAATCTCTCCTCCACTGATTTTGACTTAGGAAAAAAGCTAAACCAGAATCTCAATTTGCAGACATGGTGTTTCAGGGTGTTGCCCCTCCTTAGTGCAAATCTTTTTTGCTTTTGCAAAATGATTCTGGAATACTTTTTTCTTTTTTTTTTCTGTGCCCCTCCTTTCCAAAGTCATGCCCCCCAAGTAGTAATTGAGCCAAATTTTCCTTCAACCATCTAGGCGTATACTGCAGAACTTCTCTATGGTCGTTTATCTTTTTCTACTCTGACACTGCCCAATCAAAACACGTGCCCACAGAGAAGTACTGCGGCATATGCCCAGTTGGTCAAAGGAAAAATTTGCATTTTTATGACTAGGGGGCATAACTTTTGAACAGAGGGGCACAAAAGAAAAACTGTTCCAGAATCAGTTTGCAAAAGCAAAAAAGATTTGCACTGAGAAGTGGTAAAACCCCGAAACACTGTGTCTGCAAATTGTGATTCTGGTTTGGGTTTTATCCTAAGTCATATGGAAAGGCTCATTAAAGGGAACCTGTCACCCCCAAAATCGAAGATGAGCTAAGCCCACCGGCATCAGGGGCTTATCTACAGCATTCTGTAACGCTCTAGATAAGCCCCCGATGTATCCTGAAAGATTAGAAAAAGAGGTTAGATTATACTCACCCAGGGGCGGTCCCGCTGCGGTCCGGTCCAATGGGTGTCGCGGTCCGGGACTTCCCATCTTCTTACGATGACGTCCTCTTCTTGTCTTCACGCTGTGGCTCTGGCGCAGGCTTACTTTGTCTGCCCTGTTGAGGGCAGAGCAAAGTACTGCAGTGCGCAGAGAAAGGTCAGAGAGGCCTGGGCGTGAAGACAAGAAGAGGATGTCATCCTATGAAGATAGGAGGCCCCGGACCGCGACGCCCATCAGATCGGACCGCCCTTGGGTGAGTATAATCTAACCTCTTTTTCTCATCTTTCAGGATACATCGGGGGCTTATCTACAGCATTACAGAATGCTGTAGATAAGCCCTTGATGCCGATGGGCTTAGCTCATCTTCGATTTTGGGGGTGACAGGTTCCCTTTAAAGGTCAATATTGACTTTTAGGATTGCTACTTCCAATAGGCGGCTCTAGAGCTCAAGTCCTATTCCTCTTTGAAGAGTCAATTTGCACAGGTACTTATAAACATGTCAGCCATAAAGCCATTATTAAAACTATTTTATTGAGACATGGTTGATAAAGCACAGATATTACACTCCAAAAACACATACATAACAATATAAAAGTAGAGTACGATGGAGTTCATGTGATATACACCAATGAGCAAAAGAAGTATTGCTAAAGACTTAGCGGGGTTCACATATGGTAATTTGGAACATAACAGGCCTCATGTATCAACAGAAAAAAATGAAACGTAAATAAAATAAAACTGCACTATGACTGTCCAAATGATCTGGTAAAAGAACAAAAAAGACACAAAAAGACAAATGACTGTGGCTGGAGCCTCCCTGCCGTGACCTGTCCGCGGATTTTGTTTGTTTATTATGGTTTTGCACGATGACTGAAAGTCTCATACACTTTGGATTAAAGTCATCCAAACTCACCAATTTTGGCCAACTATGTAATGTGTATGGGCGGCCTCCCAAACAGTCAATTTTGGGAGGAAGAAGAATCGAACATATGTAATCACAGTGCCCGACACTCTTGCACCAGGTGTCCGGCAGAGGCTTTTTTCCCTGTCTACTTTGTATATACATGCACGCTTGGCCGAGCTTGGCACACATGTGCATGTGGAGTCGCTGGAGATAGCTGTCGGCTAAACAAGTGCTCGGCTGAACCCTATGTAAGATGTGTGGATGTAAGGTCACATTGACAAACTGGAAACAGATTTGACACTGGAAAAATCAGGCATGTATGAGGGTCATTCCATACCCTATCCTTCATTTCTAATAAATACACAGCAAGTTTTTGTCTTTATCATCTAAGCTGAACTAAAAGCACCTGCACGAAAATAAAATAAAATAACCACATTCGAGAAGTTGTGAGGAGCATGTCTAGATCTTCATTTATTATAAAGTAACATCTCAAAATTTGGTCCCTAAATTCTGTTATAACAGATCATGCCTGAGGGAGTGGGGGTGGGATAGGTGTGAACTATGGCCAAATAATGTAATGAATAGATGGACAAAATATAGTGGGGGAAAAGTGTCCCCTATCGTAGAAATCTATGTGTGATATCCAAAATAAGACTATTTTAGAACATTAGATGATGTCTAGTGTCATTGGGGTATAATATCCAGGCCCTCACCATGCCGTCTGCCTCTACCAACATTTGTAAGCGAACGGCTCTAAAAAGCACAATGATACCAGTGTGATCCTGAAATAGGATGTCACTTATGTCCAGGTTTTTTTCTTACCTCCTAAATATTCCACCAACACCTGTGAGTGCTATTATTCAGAATTAGAAGCATTTAGGAACCAAAATAACTCAGCCACAAAATGGAGACAGTGAAGGAAATATATAATCAATAAGGGAAAAGTATAACAGCAGCGGAGTTACAGTTAGTTAACAAAAGGGTGAAACTTGATATACCAGTATTGCAAACCCAAAGGAGTTAGCTTCAACTAGGCAGAATATTTCTTATTGACTGTATAGAGAAGAGTGGAGGAGACGCGGGATATTTGAAATGCAGGGCGACAACTTAGCCCATCGTCCAGGCACAAACAGCAACTTTTAAATGGTCTAATCTGGGTCATCCTGGAAATATGAGCCTATGGTGAGGACTTTAAAAAGCTGGGTGGCACAAAAGCAAGTTGTTCCCATGTGGGGGCTGCCGATGCTGCTTGTGAGTAATAATTCATTTTCTCCTTCCCCCAAGGAAACAGAAGGACAATAGGTAATTCTGTTTTTCTCCCTTTTTATTTTATTTTACTTTTTTGCATATTTGTGTGTTGTTTTATTTATATCTTTTTGCATCTTTTATTGTAAGCACTGTATAATTTTATATTAAAGCTTAAAATCTTTAATAAGTTTGATCCTCGTATGTTCTAAAGAATCCATAGCCTTTCAGAGAGTGTGTGACCTTTTGATTGTCTGACAGTAACATATTTTGGGGGCTTATCACTCCTTGTGTTTGATGAGTAGTGGCAGCGTGTTAAGAAACTGGGGTTTGCGGACTGTGTCGGGGTGTGATTTATGCTCACTTTATAGCCTGGACCAGAGGTTGAGAGGTTGAGTGAGAGGAGATAAATTAACCCTTACAGGCGCACCCCACGTCATGTGCTGAGAAGTGTGTACGTGACAGAGACTATGTAGAGTTACAAAGTGGGGTCACCAAGTGCTGAGGGCATAAATGTCACCAATGTTCTGCTTACTCCTAACTGCAGAGTCCAAACCTCCTCTGGTATTAGCATCGTCCCAAAACTGTGTCAGGAGCTTCATGCCATGAGTTTCCATGGCCGAGCAGCTGCATACAAGCCTTACATGACCAAGCACAATGCTGAGCGTCAGATGGAGGTGTGTAAAACCACCACCACTGGAATCTGGAGAAGTGGAAAAATGTTCTGTGGAGTGATCGATCACACTTCTGTATCTGGCCATCTGATGGATGAGTGTGAGTTTGGTGAATTATAGGAGAATGTTACCTGTCTGACTACATTGTGCCAACCATAAAGTTTTGTGAAGGAGGAACAATGCTACAGGATTATTTTTCAGGGGTCGGCCTAGTCCTCTAGTTCCACTGAATGCAAATCTTAAAGCTTCGTCATACCAAGACATTTTGGACAATTGTAGCTTCCAACTTTGTGAGAATACTTTGGGGAAAATCCTTTTCTATCCCAGCATCATTGTGCCCCAGTGCACTAAAGCAAGGTCCATAAAGCCATGGTTTGGGGACTTTTGTGTGCAAGAACATTCAACACTTTTAGAAGGAAGATTGTGAGCTGGACTTCTCGTCCAGTATTCATGTCTGACCTCACAAATCCTCTTGCAAAAATTGTGCCCACAGACAAAGTCCAAAATCTGCAAAGTGGGATCGACTCCATATTACTGTCTATGGATTTAAAGTGTAATGTTATAAAGTTCCTATGGGTGTAATATGTAGGTGTTCCAATATTTGTATCCTCAAAGTCTTATGGGTTTTTTTTTTAAAGATCCTATAATAAACTTGATTCAGTTGCTTCCCCCACACACAATAACAGGTATTACCAGGCCAAATTATGGTATGCATATCATTCTCGTACATGGAAAATCCTATATACACACTTAAAGAAATGATAAGTTTCAGTTCATGTGCAAGTTGTCCCTTGAAGACATCTCCTTCGTCAAAAAGAAGGAAGTAGGAGTCATCGATGTAATGCATCCACTAGTAGGCTACATGGACAGGAGTTACGGAGGTGTGACAATCCCTTCCCATTTTGACACTGGGGGAATATTTACATTTTTAAAAAAATAAAAAATTATTTTGCCCACAAAATGGAGATCTGGCTATTTTCTACAGGGACAAATGCAATACACCCCACCTGCACTAGGACATACAGTAGAAGGTGAAACCTCAGGAGGCCATGACTGGTGCTGAGAAGCTCAACTCTTGGAGTCTCCCTCTGCCTTGTTGCATTCTGTATTTCGACATCTCCTCTTTTCTAGTTTATAGATGCAGTTGACACTGTCTGTTTATTGGCTGGCTGAATTATTAACCCTTAAACAGTACGGCCCTTGACGCCTCGCACAGTGCATTTTGATGAGAGCTGTGGCACGGGTTCACCTGAGATGTAACAAGAAGGCACCAACGTCTCCCACACAAAGATCACTTCATTCTCTTGTGCCACAGGTCAAAGCATGGTACAGCGTGCAGCCGGACGTATTTCTGTCCATTGAAAGAGCACTCAAAGCAGCCGTACACGGTCTCTCTTTTGGAGTTTCCCATCCCGCACAGAGCGCACGGCCCCTTGGGAATATTATTGTTCAGGAGGTTAGAACGAATGTGAGCGCCTTCTCGCATGTAGGTAGTAGAAATGTCGGTCATGCTGGCAGCTTTGTCATAGTAATCAGAAAATATGTCATCCATGTAGGAATCTTCATTTGCAATGATGTCCATTGTTCTTTTTCCTGCCCAATGAAACAAGAATTAGTTAAAAACTTCCATATCAAGAAATACTGCTTTTAAAGGGATTGTCTCATCATCTTAAATGGGAAAAAGTGCAAAAGAGTTGGTAAAACAAGCAGTCTTTCAAGTTACTTGTTAAGAGTGCCGACAGATGGATGTATTTCTCGTCCGAGGATCGCATCGCAATCCTCGGACTGATCGTCGGCTCACATCGCAATCCTTGGACTGATTGTCGGCTCACATCGCAATCCTTGGATTGACCGTTGGCTCGCATCGCAATCCTCAGACTGACCGTCGGCTCTCCTGACCCGAGCGTGACAACTGCATAGAAATACATCACACTGTCACGTTCAGGTCAGGAGAGGTGCCGAGCCAGTCCGTGCACTGCGATGCGATCCTTGCACGAGAAAGTCGGACGTCTGTCAGCGCCTTAAAAATCTCAATTCTCAGGAACAGAGGGATTTTTAATTCTATAGTTTATTGCCCGGAGCCTAGACTACCAGCAATGTCTGCAGGCTATCAGAGGTCCTCAGCTTCCTAGGCAAATAAGCACAGCCCGTACAAGCTATTTTCTATAGAGCTTGTAAGCGCTGCTCTGACAATGACCAGATCAATACTTCTGCTCTCCTCCGATGCTGCAGAGGCAAAACTGCCCTAGCTAGCTGCATAGCTTGGACCAATATCAGATCTGTGGAGGTCCATCACCCGGCACCACCACCTATCCATTGTATCAATGGCATTTCTGCTCTTATTGAAGGGAATAAGAGATAATCTATTGTTCTCAGGAATGGCAATCATGTTTTTGCGTTCACCAGAAAAGACAGATATCACTGTAGAAAAAAGGTGAAAGTGACACTTTTTCTCAAATTATACTCAATGGCTTCATGGGGGGGTGCTGTCTGAATCCTATTTTTGTTGATTTAGATGGAAACCCCGATGCAAGTGCTCCACGTAGGGCAAATTATAAATTAGCCTCATTTCCATAGGTCTATTTTCTGCAACCCTCTCCAACAACTGAGATCGACAAGCAAATTTGTATATGGGCATATTCCACCGCTGGCTATTTAATTGAATGTCACATATGCATGCAGTAGGTCCGGCAATGCAAAAACCATTCTGTTACCAGTTCTATGCACTGTCTAATATAGGGGGGACCTAAGGTTTGATCATAGGAAATACATTTAAAAATGATTTGCATTATTTTAACAAGCGCAAAAAGATTCCTATAAGAACCGCAAAGGACACGGTCAATGCTACTGCCCCTGTAGAACACAAGCATCATCATCATCACTCAGACCACAGGCTGTCATGATATGCTGACATGGCTCAGTCTACTCATGGCAGAAATCATGATAGTGTCTTCACAAACCCCTGGATTCCCCTTCTTACCAGTGAATAAGATGCCTGTGCGATATAAGGTGTTCCGTATGGCATTTAATGAAAAAGATCTACTGGGCATCTTCTCAAAACCTCCTTTAGAAGCAGAGGATACACATAGCTCTGGAAAACAAGGATAAACATCACAGAGATCATCATGACATCTTACAATGACTTAATGGTGAATGTAATAAGGGTTTCCTAAGGCTACTTTCACACTAGCGTCGTACGACGTACCGACGCAAGCAGTGAAAGCGCCGCACAATGGGGGCAGCGGATGCTGTTTTTCAACGCATCTGCTGCCCCATTGTGATGTGCGGGGGGAGGCGGGGGCGGAGTTCCGGCACCAAAAAACGTTACATGCAACGTTTTTTGGTGGCGACAGACCAACGCAACACGACGCATCCGTCGCACGACGGTTGCGACGTGTGGCAATGCGTCGCACTGCGTCGCTAATGCAAGACTATGGAGAAAAAACGCATCCTACAAGCACTTTTGCAGGATGCGTTTTTTCTACAAAACGACGCATAGCGACGTGCAGTGCACGACGCTAGTGTGAAAGTAATGAAAGTAGCCTAAGAGTGTGAAACTTACCAAAGTGACCATCTAGGTGAATGTACAGATCAAAAATACTAAACGCTATGGTTGTGTGCGCTGGGAATACAATAGCTTTGTCACGTCCTTTGTGGTTTTTCTCATCAATTATGTGAAACTGAGATTAAAAGGGAACAAGAAAATTAATTAGTAAATAACATAGAATATGTTATGATAACAAAGCCAATATCCAGAGAAACAGGCAAAAAAATGTTTGTAAGATTGCATCACATCCAGACAGTAGCGTAACTACCGGTGGGTGACAAGCCCATCGATGAGAACAAATACTTCAGGTGGATGTGCGTCCTCGGACGCACATTCAGCTGAAGTGTATTGTAGCTCATAGACCCATCAGGGCCAGCAGCTGACATTGGCGTACACGTGGCAGCAGCTGACATAGGAGCAGGGAGCAGCGCAGGCACAAGGAGAGGTGAGGAGCTTGTGTTTTTTTTTTTTTTTACTGGACTGTGGGGCCATTCTTGGGAGGGGAGGGAAGGGGCGATGTGGGCTGTGCTGTATACTACTGTGTGGGCAGTGCTGTATACTACTGTGTGGGCAGTGCTGTATACTACTGTGTGGGCTGTGCTGTATACTACTGTGTGGGCAGTGCTGTATACTACTGTGTGGGCAGTGCTGTATACTACTGTGTGGGCTGTGCTGTATACTACTGTGTGGGCAGTGCTGTATACTACTGTGTGGGCTGTGCTGTATAATACTGTGTGGGCAGTGCTGTATACTACTGTGTGGTCAGTGCTGTATACTACTGTGTGGGCAGTGCTGTATACTACTGTGTGGGCTGTGCTGTATACTACTGTGTGGGCAGTGCTGTATACTACTGTGTGGGCAGTGCTGTATACTACTGTGTGGGCAGTGCTGTATACTACTGTGTGGGCTGTGCTGTATACTACTGTGTGGGCAGTGCTGTATACTACTGTGTGGGAAGTGCTGTATACTACTGTGTGGGCTGTGCTGTATACTACTGTGTGGGCAGTGCTGTATTCTACTGTGTGGTCAGTGCTGTATACTACTGTGGGCAGTGCTGTATACTACTGTGTGGGCTGTGCTGTATACTACTGTGTGGGCAGTGCTGTATACTACTGTGTGGGCTGTGCTGTATACTACTGTGGGCAGTGCTGTATACTACTGTGTGGGCTGTGCTGTATACTGCTGTGTGGGCAGTGCTGTATACTACTGAGTGGGCTGTGCTGTATACTACTGTGTGGGCAGTGCTGTATACTACTGTGTGGGCTGTGCTGTATACTACAGTGTTGGCAGTGCTGTATACTACTGTGTGGGCAGTGCTATATACTACTGTGTGAGCTGTGCTGTATACTACTGTGTGGGCAGTGCTGTATACTACTGTGTGGGCTGTGCTGTATACTACTTTGTGGGCAGTGCTGTACACTACTGTGTGGGCTGTGCTGTATACTACTGTGTGGGCAGTGCTGTATACTACTGTGTGGGCTGTGCTGTATACTACTGTGGGCAGTGCTGTATACTACTGTGTGGGCTGTGCTGTATACTACTGTGTGGGCAGTGCTGTATACTACTGAGTGGGCTGTGCTGTATACTACTGTGTGGGCAGTGCTGTATACTACTGTGTGGGCTGTGCTGTATACTACTGTGTTGGCAGTGCTGTAAACTACTGTGTGGGCAGTGCTGTATACTACTGTGTGAGCTGTGCTGTATACTACTGTGTGGGCTGTGCTGTATACTACTGTGTGGGCAGTGCTGTATACTACTGTGTGGGCAGTGCTGTACACTACTGTGTGGGCTGTGCTGTACACTACTGTGTGGGCTGTGCTGTATACTACTGTGTGGGCAGTGCTGTATACTACTGTGTGGGCAGTGATGTACACTACTGTGTGGGCTGTGCTGTATACTACTGTGTGGGCAGTGCTGTATACTACTGTGTGAGCTGTGCTGTATACTACTGTGTGGGCAGTGCTGTATACTACTGTGTGGGCTGTGCTGTATACTACTTTGTGGGCAGTGCTGTACACTACTGTGTGGGCTGTGCTGTATACTACTGTGTGGGCAGTGCTGTATACTACTGTGTGGGCTGTGCTGTATACTACTGTGGGCAGTGCTGTATACTAGTGTGTGGGCTGTGCTGTATACTACTGAGTGGGCAGTGCTGTATACTACTGAGTGGGCTGTGCTGTATACTACTGTGTGGGCAGTTCTGTATACTACTGTGTGGACAGCTGTATACTACTGTGTGGGCAGTGCTGTATACTACTGTATGGGCTGTGCTCTATACTACTGTGTGGGCTGTGCTGTACACTACTGTGTGGGCTGTGCTGTATACTACTGTGTGGGCAGTGCTGTATACTACTGTGTGGGCAGTGATGTACACTACTGTGTGGGCTGTGCGGTATACTACTGTGTGGGCAGTGCTGTATACTACTGTGTGGGCAGTGCTGTATACTACTGTGTGGGCAGTGCTGTATACTACTGTGTGGGCTGTGCTGTATACTACTGTGTAGGCTGTGCTGTATACTAGTGTGTGGGCTGTGCTGTATACTACTGTGTGGGCAGTGCTGTATACTACTGTGTGGGCTGTGCTGTATACTACTGTGTGGGCAGTGCTGTATACTACTATGTGGGCAGTGTTATATACTACTGTGTGGGCAGTGCTGTATACTACTGTGTGGGCTGTGCTGTATACTACTGTGTGGGCAGTGCTGTATACTACTGTGTGGGCAGTGCTGTATACTACTGTATGGGCTGTGCTCTATACTACTGTGTGGGCTGTGCTGTATACTACTGTGTGGGCAGTGCTGTATACTACTGTGTGTACAGTGCTGTATACTACTGTGGGTTGTGCTGTATACTACTGTGTGGGCAGTGCTGTATACTACTGTGTGGGCAGTGCTGTATACTACTGTATGGGCTGTGCTCTATACTACTGTGTGGGCTGTGCTGTATACTACTGTGTGGGCTGTGCTGTATACTACTGTGTAGGCTGTGCTGTATACTACTGTGGGTTGTGCTGTATACTACTGTGTGGGCTGTGCTGTATACTACTGTGTGGGCAGTGCTGTATACTACTGTGTGGGCAGTGCTGTATACTACTGTATGGGCTGTGCTCTATACTACTGTGTGGGCTGTGCTGTATACTACTGTGTGGGCAGTGCTGTATACTACTGTGTGTACAGTGCTGTATACTACTGTGGGTTGTGCTGTATACTACTGTGTGGGCTGTGCTGTATACTACTGTGTGGGCAGTGCTGTATACTACTGTGTGGGCAGTGCTGTATACTACTGTGTGTACAGTGCTGTATACTACTGTGGGTTGTGCTGTATACTACTGTGTGGGCAGTGCTGTATACTACTGTGTGGGCAGTGCTGTATACTACTGTATGGGCTGTGCTCTATACTACTGTGTGGGCTGTGCTGTATACTACTGTGTGGGCTGTGCTGTATACTACTGTGTAGGCTGTGCTGTATACTACTGTGGGTTGTGCTGTATACTACTGTGTGGGCTGTGCTGTATACTACTGTGTGGGCAGTGCTGTATACTACTGTGTGGGCAGTGCTGTATACTACTGTATGGGCTGTGCTCTATACTACTGTGTGGGCTGTGCTGTATACTACTGTGTGGGCAGTGCTGTATACTACTGTGTGTACAGTGCTGTATACTACTGTGGGTTGTGCTGTATACTACTGTGTGGGCTGTGCTGTATACTACTGTGTGGGCAGTGCTGTATACTACTGTGTGGGCTGTGCTCTATACTACTGTGTGGGCAGTGCTGTATACTACTGTGTGGGATGTGCTGTATACTACTGTGTGGGCAGTGCTGTATACTACTGTTTGGGCAGTGTTGTATACTACTGTGTGGGAAAATACCCGGCCAGAGACTCCAGCCTCGGCCAGTCATTGAAGGAGATGGGTGAGACGGGCCGTCATTTCCTGCACAGACTTATGGTACCGGGTGTGAGCAAGGGGAGGGCTGCAGACTAGATATGGTCTGGCTGATGCTAGAGCGGCCCAGAGTGTGTTGATAGACTTTGTAAGGAAAACGTGCGGCTAGTGAGGTGGAGCAGCGGCCTTCGTCAAGGCTCAGGAAGAGGCAGAAACTTCTACAGACTGTTCCCATCAAGTACTGGGCTTTCCCCCCCCCCCGTTAGAACTAGGTTGGACTGCAGACTCGGAGCTGATTCTGGAGTTTCTTATTCTATTCTAACCCATATACCTCTCTTATATAATTGCTTGTCAAATACTGATTTGTCAATTTCAGTATCTCTGCTTCCATTTCATATTATTAATCCAATAACTAAATTGTTCTTTCCACCTGGAGCCCCCGCTGTTGCATCTGGTCACCTGCTTACAGATCCATTCAAGATGGGGCTCTTGCAGATCTCAGTCTCCAGAGCCCGGTTCTAAGGATCGCTGGGGGTCGTAGCGGTCAGAGTTTCAGCAATCAGTAAATTATGTCCTATCCATAGGATAAGACAACTAAAAGGGGGATGTCCGCTTTCAGAAAACTTTAGTTTATAAACTGTAATACTTATAAAAAAAAAAAAAAAAAAGCACACAACTGGGCATTACTTACCCTCCCCGGGTCCAGCACTAACTCTCCACCTCTGCCCCAGTCTCTATTGTTTGCAACACTGATGTCATGTCAACACTGCTGGAGCGTTTCTGATTATCATCACCCTCACAATGTTGGGACATAGGAAAGAGTCAGATCTTCAGACTTACCCTCATGGCTTCTCCCCGCATCCCAGCATGGACAGACAGAGAGCACTGGCGCGTTGTCCGGATGCTCTCCATGACCACACATAAGATTTCCTTCCCATTTTCTCTTGATTGCCGAACTAAACAATGATCCAAGTCAATTGTCCTAGGAATAAGAAGAGTGATTGGAGATTGCAGACAATCAGACATGATATTTTCCTACTACAGAAATAATGTAATATGACCACATGATGGTGGTGTTCTGGGGGCGCTGACAGTGCAGGACTATAAGTAAACTGAGGGCATAAAGTAATAGTACACAACGATGTAAGATGGAGGTCTATGGATGGCGGAGGAGACATCATATGCAGTTGAAACAGTTTTTATACATAAAATTCACAAAAGACAATTACGGTAATGTGAGAATCCAGGCAAAGCTGATACTCTGTCACACCTAGTGTGAATATACCAGGTGTTCTGACTCTGGGCTTCTGTCTCCTGGATCACACGCCATATATTCAGGATCTCCAGAAGACTATAGTGTATGAAGTTTGCCCATAGTATATCATTAAGAAATGTTGAAGCCCCAACCCGGAGACTTGCCTCCTAAAGTTAGCAAGTATTTGTAGTTTTTGGCTATAAACACCCTGTTCATGAAGCGGCACCCTCCTCACCCATTCGTCACATTAACACCCCGGTCTCTGCCTCTCCACACCCTGTTCTCCAACTATTTTGGGGACTTGCTAATTCTTCAAAAAGTCTGAAAAGTCTTCTCTTATTCCTAGGGGCTCCCAGATATTCCGGGAATGTTGGCAAATACGTATTATGCTCTAGGGTCACGCCTTCGTATTTTCTCACATCCAAAAGATTCGGGCTGATTATGCTAATGACACTCTGATCAAACTATGATCAGAGTTTGATCATGGTGTGCTCCGATTTTCTCAAATGAGGAAAAGGTGGGAAAAAAACAATTTCTCCATCTTCTCCGTTCTGTCAGTCCATGAAAATCGGACTGCACTCAGATGTCATCCGAATGCAGCCTGATTTTTTTCCAGGCTCGGGATCCGCATCAATTATTGCCATATCCCACCCATTTGCCATCCGCACAGCCCAATTATTAGCACTATGGCCGAAAAATGAGACCGGGAGTAATTTTAGTATCAATACACAGATTGTGCAGATAGATATCCTGCACTTTCTTTGTTTGCTACTAGCGATGAGTGAATGTGCTTAGATAAGGTGTTATCTGAGCATGCTCTTGTGCTAACCGAGTGTATTCGGCGTGCTTGAATAATATGCTTGCGTACTCGTGACTGAACGTCTCGCGGCTGTTCGACAGAAGCAACACAGGCAATCCCTGCATGTCTCACGGCTGTCTAACATCTGCGAGACATGCAGCTGCAGGGACTCACATGTTTTTCGTGCATGCCAAAGACACTTTAGCCCTGCAATACACCTCCTACCTGACAGTGTCGCTTCTGATTAGCAATACTGGTGTCATGGTGCAAGGATGACGTCGCGCCAGGTCTAAGAGGCACCTGGAATTCTAGCAAGTAGCTGGTTTACAAGTCTCCCTTCCAGCAGCCAAGGACCGGAGTCATCTCTAGTATAGATCTGTCATACATACCGTACTGCGCTGACTGCGGCTTTATTTGTAGTTCAGTAATTTCTCCAGAAGATGTCACCAGTGCACCAATGACAATATTTTCCAGTGTAGTTGCAATTCATGACCTGGATTCATGTATTACACCTATCACGGCGTCTCACTCACACGAGCGTATACATCAGACGAGCGTCACCTGATGCTTTATCGGATAGCACTCAGACCAAGGTTATTCTATGGGGCAGTGCAGATCTGTGTTTTTTTTTCTCATCCCGATTTGGAGCGCAGATTTGATGCGATCTGCAGTGCAGATCGGATGGCACGACCCATTCAAGTGGTGGAAATGCACTCAGATGACATCTGAGTGCAGTCCGATTTCTGCTGACTCACAGAGTGGAGAAATCTTGTTTTCCATCTTCTCATCCAAGAAAATCGGATCACACTAATTTGACACTCGGCTCAAACTCTGATCAGAGTATGATCGGGATGTCATTAATATAATTGATCCCATTCTTTCACATGAGAGAATCAACGCTCATGTGATCCCGGCCTTATCTATTAACATCTATGGGGTTTTTTAATTATTTTTTTTCTGCTCTAGCATTTAACAGTCATGCTGGATATCTAACATGTCGGACCCCAGCGGCTCCCCATGGACCCCCATTGACTGGGGTATTGCCCAATATTCTGCTCAATCTTGTCCGGCGCCTGTTTGGTTTTGCAAGCACTTTCCAATTCATGTTAAGATGGGAATAAGCCTTTTATTTTTTCATTGGCGGCTGCTGTTTACTGACAAGTTACCCAAGGACACTCGGGATGAGGCCTAGCTCCTAGGCCCTAAGTGCAGCATCTGTAACAGGGGCCGTCCTACTATAAGACATTTATGACTCTGGTTTCTTCTTATGTGATTGCGGAGACTTATAGTCCTTCAGGCCCCAGGGTTCGGATGTGACGGCTACCTCTACCCCCCTATAACTACGCATCCAGAGCAACATACATGTATGATATGATAGTCTACCTGGATATCAGCTCCTTTAGGAGAGTGGGGACTTCTACTTCATGTTTGGTCACAATGCCAAAAGAAGCTTTAACTGCAACAGAATCGGACCCGTAGATATTCATCCCGACATCATTCATGATCTGATTCCCGTGTCTCCTGTTTAAAGACACATCCGACTTATCTTCGTAATTCAGCAGCTGATAAGAACTGACACCTATCGGAAAAAAGCAAATTGATTGTAAAAAAAAGATAAAGCTCCTAAAAATAATAGTGCCATTGAGATATTAAAAATAACAATAGCAAATGGTGACCCACACTGTGCCCTCATGGGACCCCACACGGTAATAGTGACCCCTTAGGTCCTCTTTACTGCACCCATACAATAATAGGGCAGTAGTGTTCCTGCACAGTAATAGAGGCCACCCTCATGGCACCCTACACAGTAATAGTGATCCCTTATGTCCCCTTTACTGTCCACATACAATAATATGGCGGTGACGTCCATGCACAGTCATATAGCCCACCCTCATGGCATCCTACACAGTAATAGTGACCCCTTGTAGCACCTTTACTGCCCCATACAATAATAGGTCAGTAGTCTCCCTGCACAGTAATAGAGCCCACCCTCATGGCATCATACACAGTAATAGTGAACCCTTAGCCCCCCTAATAATAATAATAATTTTTATTTATATAGCGACAACATATTCCGCATCACTTTACATTATAGAGGGGACTTGTACAGACAATACACATTACAGAATAACAATAAACACAGATCAAAACAGATACCAGGAGGAATGAGGGCCCTGCTCGCAAGCTTACAATCTATGAGGAAAAGGGGAGACACGAGAGGTGGATGGTAACAATTGCTTTCGTTGTTCGGACCAGCCATAGTGTAAGGCTCGGGTGTTCATGTAAAGCTGCATGAACCAGTTACAGCCTAAGTATGTAGCAGTACAGACACAGAGGGCTACTAAAGGGAATCTGTCACCCCATTTTTGGCCAATAAGCTGCAGCCACCGCCAACAGGGCTTATCTGCAGCATTCTGTAATGCTGTAGATAAGCCCCCGATGTAACCTGAAAGATAAGAAAAACAAGTTAGATTATACTCACCCAGGGGCGGTCCTGCTACGGTCCGGGTCCTATGGGCGTCACGGTCCGGGTCCAGCGCCTCCCATCTTCATGTGATGACTTCCTTTTCTTTGCTTCCTGTAGCGGCTCCTGCACTGGTGTACTTTGTCTGCCCTGTTGAGGGCAGAGCAAAGTACTGCAGTGCGCAGGCGCCGGGAAAGGTCAGGGAGGCCCGGCACCTCTCAACAAGGCAGATAAAGTACGCCTGCTCAGGAGCCGCGACAGGAAGCAAAGAAAAGGACGTCATCGCATGAAGACCGCACCGGGACCGCCCCTGAGTGAGTATAATCTAACTTGTTTTTCTTATCTTTGAGGTTACATTGGGGGCTTATGTACAGCATTACAGAATGCTGTAGATAAGCCCCTGATGGCGGTGGCCGCAGCTTATAGGCGAAAAATTGGTGTGACAGATTCCCTTTAAATGCATAAAGCATATGAGAACATGATGCGAGGAACCTGATTATGGTTGAAGTTTTTTGAATAGGCCACACAGGGATAGTTAGGTTAATGCGTTGAGGCGGTAGGCCAGTCTGAACAAATGCGTTTTTAGGGCACGCTTAAAACTGTGGGGATTAATCGTATTAACCTGGGTAGTGCATTCCAAAGAATTGGCGCAGCACATGAAAAGTCTTGGAGACGGAAGTGGGAGGTTCTGATTATTGAAGATGTTAACCTCAGGTCATTAGCAGAACGGAGAGCATGGGTAGGGTGGTAGACTGAGACCAGAGAGGAGATGTAGGGTGTTTCTGAGCCATGGAGTGCTTTGTGGATGAGGGTAATACGTTTGTACTGGATTCTGGAGTGGATGGGTAACCAGTGTAATGACTGGCACGAGGTAGAAGCATCGGAATAACGATTGGTGAGGAATATGATCCTGACAATGACAATTGACAGATTGGAGAGGAGAGGAGAAACAGTAAGAGTTTTTGCAGAGTCGAAAGTAAGAAAAGGGCGAATTCTAGAAATATTTTTGAGATGCAGATAACAAGAGCGAGCCAGTGATCGGATGTGGGGGGTGAATGAAAGCTCGGAATCAAGTATGACCCCAAGGCAGCGGGCATGTTGCTTGGGAGAAATGGTGGAACCACACACGGACATGGCAATGTCAGGCAAAGGTAGGTTAGTAGAGGGAGTAAACACGAGGATTTCAGTTTTTGACAGGTTCAGTTTCAGATAGAGGGAGGACATGATCTTAGAGATAGCGGTAAGACAATCACTGGTGTTTTCTAAAAAGGCAGGCGTGATATCAGGAGCAGAAGTGTATAATTGGGTGTCGTCAGCATAGAGATGGTACTGGAACCCAAATCTACTGATTGTTTGTCCAATAGGGGCAGTATACAAAGAGAAGAGGAGGGGGCCTAGGACTGATTCTTGAGGAACCCCAACGGTAAGGGAAAGATGAGAGGAGGAGGAACCAGCAAAGGATATAGTGAAAGAGCGGTCAGAGAGATAGGAGGAGAACCAGGAGAGGGCTGTGTCCTTAAGGCAGATGGAGCGGAGCATAGTGAGGAGGAGCTGATGATCCACAGTGTCGAATGCTGCGGAGAGATCCAAGAGAATTAGCATGTTAAAGGGGCTCACTGAGACTCTTTTGCCCAAGGCCCCGCAAAAATGGGAGCTTGCCCTGTATGTCAGTCACATAGAAGTTGATGCACATTTATGCTCAACTCATACAGGAGACTTGGGGACCTCGGTGTTATCGGTGGGGGTCCCAGAGGTTGACCCTTGTGAGCATACATTTATCACTTATCTAGTGCATGGTTGAAAAATGCTGTTTATGGCACAACCCCTTTAAGCTTTATTTACAAGTCTGCACAATAACGTAAAGCCACTAGACCACCAGGAACAAGAGGCTAAAATCACATTAAATGGCTGTTGGCTGAACGATGCTCCAGCCGATTATTCAGCCGACAGCTATCTAACGTGTATGGCAGGCTTTAGTTTTTTGTTCCTGGTGGTCTAGTGGCTTACATTTTTGTGCAGACTTGTAGGTAAAGCTAAAATGGATTGCCCTTAGGCTGAGCTTTTCGTTATTCTCTGAGAGTCCTGGCTGACACATTGGCCGGTGGCTTCTCTCCGGGAGAACAATGCAAACAGCAATCTGAAATCGAGCATGAGTGATCAACATCTGTCCTGACCATTAGATTGTATCAGACATATTATGCTCAGTTCTGCCAACATTGGTCTAATGTGGATAGGACCTTAGCCAACTGGATCAGCAAATAAGCAATTTAGGGTACTGTCACACTCTGCAACTTTCCAACGATCACGACCAGCGATACGACCTGGCCGTGATCGTTGGAAAGTCGTTGTGTGGTCGCTGGGGAGCTGTCACACAGACCGCTCTCCAGCGACCAACGATGCCGAGGTCCCCGGGTAACCAGGGTAAACATCGGGTTACTAAGCGCAGGGCCGCGCTTAGTAACCCGATGTTTACCCTGGTTACCAGCGTAAAAGTAAAAAAAAAAAAACCGTACATACTCACATTCCGGTGTCCGCCAGGTCCCTCGCAGTCTGCTTCCTGCACTGACTGAGTGCCGCCGTAAAGTGAAAGCAGATCACAGCAGTGACGTCACCGCTGTGATCTGCTCTCACTTTCCGGCCGGGAGTCAGTCAGAGTGGGAAGCAGACTGCAAGGGACCTGAAGGACACCGGAATGTGAGTATGTACGTTTTTTTTTTTTTTACTTTTACGCTGGTAACCACGGTAAACATCGGGTTACTAAGCGCGGCCCTGCGCTTAGTAACCCGATGTTTACCCTGGTTACAAGCGAACGCATCGCTGGATCGCTGTCACACACAACGATCCAGCGATGACAGCGGGAGATCCAGCGACGAAAGAAAGTTCCAAACGATCTGCTACGACGTACGATTCTCAGCAGGGTCCCTGATCGCTGCTGCGTGTCAGACACAGCGATATCGTATGGATATCGCTGGAACGTCACGGATCGTACCGTCGTAGCGATCAAAGTGCCACTGTGAGACGGTACCCTAAGTCAAACACATCACACCAGTAAAGTAATAGCAGCGTAAATGTCAACATTAAAGGGATTTTCCAGAACTATGACACTGATGATCCACGCCTTGGATAAGTCATCGATATCAGATAGGACGGAGGCCGACACCTGGTAAGGAGGCCGATTAGCTGCTTTCAGCTCCAGCGTTGGCCAACTGTAAAGCAGCACAGCTCCGTTAACTGTGCAGTGGCCATTGCTGAGAACTGCAGCTCGAGTCCTATTTATTTCAAGCTGAGCTTCAGTACTGGAGAACGCCCACTACACAGTGAACGGAGCTGTGCTGTTCCACGCCAGAGCTGAAGACAGCTGAGCAGTGGAGGTGCCACCTAATCAGACCCCACCTATCTGATATTGATTGCCTGTCAATTCTTTTCATTGATGCAGCACGTACCCCTTAAAGTCTATGTTGGGGGGGAGGGGGTTCCAGACCACGCGTTCACAAAAAAATCACGGATACATGTCAGTTTTTGATCAGAGTCATGGATCACTTACAAGTCTATGGCTTTGTGAAAATCACGGAAAACATCAGAGTGCCATCCCAGTACGGCCTGTTTCTAAGGGTAGGGTCACGCGACCATTTTCTCTCCAAGAAAAACAATCCGATTTTTCTGATCAAACTGTGATCAGAGTGGGATGAATTTTTTTTTTCAGTCGTGGAGAGAAAAAAAAAGTGGCACCACCTTCTCCATTATGTCAGTCGGTGAATGTCATCCGGGTGCCGTCCAATATTTTTCGCAAACCCATAGACTTCCATTTCCGACTTTCATCCAACACTCGGGATCAAAATCGGACATGTCACCAATTTTATCCTTGGACCAAGGAAAAAAATCGGACAAGTCCACAACCTCATAGAATAACATGGGTATGACTGCTATCTATCAAAATCACAAGAAAATCGGTCGTGTGCACATTGTAATGGGCAGGAGAAGATTCGATTTTTTTTTTCACTGATTGAAAAAAAAAAAATATCATACATTAACCACATACTGATGAAAAACATTTTTTTTCACGTACATTAAAAATCGGACGCCTAAATGAGGCTGAAGTCATGAATGTCACAACTTTAGACGAGCCCTTTAACTGAAACACCATAAGGAATTACCTGCGGAAATTTCCTTATCTCCATTAAGAATATCCTTCAGGGTAAATGGAGTTGAGATATATTTGTATTTTCGGGACAGAAAGCAACGCTTCTTCTTTATCACAAGGCTCAGCGGCTGGTACTTGTCTGCCTCGCTGAGGTTGGGTACGGGAACCAGCCTGCCGCCATCACCCACTTGCTTCACAAAGTTCTTTGTAGCAGCAGCAAACATAGTAGAAAGATCTCTTTATCCTCCTCCGGTCACAATATGCATAGATGGCTGAAAAGTGAAATAAATGTCCGAATCTTGAGTTTAGGTGGCAGCATCCTCGGAGTCTGATGTATACAGCATATGTCGTGTTGTTTCCAGCATCTCATGTACCCTTATTGACTCCTATTACAGGAGTCAATGAATAATTGACGGTGTAATGCAATAGGGGCTTTTGTGACTGCTCCTAGTCACACGCTGTACATGTTCCATGTCAGTAAGCAAAAAGAGAAAAATACTAAAAAAAATCTAAAATAAATAAATAGTAAAGAGAAAAGGAAAAAAGTTCTCAGCTAGCAAAAAAAGAGAAAAATACAAAAAAACATGAAAAATAAATAAATAATACAAAGAAAGCAAAAACATTCTCAGCTAAAAAAGTGATGATTTGGATATTTTTCATTTTAAAATTTTCTCATTTCAGTTTCTAACATATCCACGAAATATATATATTTGAAAAAAAAAACCTAAAAAAAGCTCGCTCTGACTAAGTGAAAGAATTTGTAACTCATTCGTCTCTAAGTCGAATGGTGCAGAATTTTTTATGAAACCGTTTGGAAAAAACTATTTTTTTGCTCCAAATCAATGCATTTAAGGGGAGCGGGGAATTATCCTTGAAGGTGCACAACCCCTTTATACTAAAGCTAAGTTCACACTAAGCGCTTTTTGCTGTGTCTTCTTTGTATGCTAAGTTCAGCTGTGTTTTACAGTACCAGCTACAGTCATATGAAAAAGTTTGGGCACCCCTATTAATCTTAAGCTTAATGTTTTATAAAAATTGTTTTTTTTGCAACAGCTATTTCAGTTTCATATATCTAATAACTGTTGGACACAGTAATGTTTCTGCCTTGAAATGAGGTTTATTGTACTAACAGAAAATGTGCAATCTGCATTCAAACTAAATTTGACACGTGCATAAGTATGGGCACTCTTATCATTTTCTTGTTTTAAACACTCCTACTGGCAGGAAAGAAGCTGCAGAAAAAAGCATGTTTTCCTTGTTTTTTCTTATGTTTTTGATGCGTTTTTTTTGTGTGTTTTTTTGCGGTGGTTTTGGCGTGCTAGATTTGTCTCTTGTGCATGCATGCTGGTAGAGTTTAGTGTTGAAAAAAAGTCATATTCTATAGAATCAAGTTTTGGCACAAATTTTGTTTGAATGCAGATTGCACATTTTCTGTTAGTACAATAAACCTCATTTCAAGGCAGAAACATTACTGTGTCCAACAGTTATTAGATATATGAAACTGAAATAGCTGTTGCAAAAAAAACCATTTTTATAAAACATTAAGCTTAAGATTAATAGGGGTGCCCAAACTTTTTCATATAACTGTATGTCTATGAGATTTCAGAAATCTCATGCACACACATTGTTTTTTTTTTGTCATCAGTATTTTGTGCTTTGCATGTTTTTTTGGACATACAGTAGAAGATGTCACTGCTTTCAGCGTTTTTCAACATTTTTCACCCATTGACTGAAATGGGTAGTGAAAAAACGGACCAAAAACGCAGGTATCAGGTTTTGCAGCTTTTTTGTGCCAAAACTTGATTCTATAGAATATGACTTTTTTTTCAACACTAAACTCTACCAGCATGCACAAGAGACAAATCTAGCACGCCAAAACCACCGCAAAAAAACACACAAAAAAAACGCATCAAAAACATAAGAAAAAACAAGGAAAACATTCTTTTTTCTGCAGCTTCTTTCCTGCCAAGATATCAGATTTTGCTGTAGGAAAAAAAAGCTGAAAAAACACCCAGTGTGAACTCACCATAACAGTAACAGATTCCACAGCCCCTCAGTAATATGTAAAACTCCTTAAGGCCAGTCTCACATGGCCATATAATTCCGGTACCGGAAAAATCGGTACCGGAGTTATCCGTGTCCGTGTGTCCGTGAGCTCACGTGGCACATCAGTGTGGCACATGTGCGGCAGCCGTGTGCCTCCCGTGTGCCGACTGGGTACCACACGGACCGTGCAGGAGACAGCGCTACAGTAAGCGCTGTCCCCCCAGCGTGTGGTGCTGAAGCCGCCATTCATTTCTTCTCCCCAGCAGCGTTTGCTGGAGAGAAGGAATGAAAAATCAATGTTTTTTTTTATTATTTTTGTGGTTAAAATAAAGATCCTTGTCCCCTCCTGCCTCCCGCCCCCTGTGTGCCCGCTTGCTGGAAATAAAATACTCACCCAGCTCCCTCGATGCTTCCTCTCAGCGCCGCAGCTTGTTCTGTATGAGCGGTCACGTGGTGCCGCTCATTACAGTGATGAATATGCGGCTCCACCTCCCATAGGGGACAGCATCCGTGTGCGGTACGTGTTTACACGGACCCATTGAACTTTAATGGGTCCGTGTGATACGTGTGCTCCCACGAACACTGACATGTCTCCGTGTTTTACAAACGGACACACGGTCTGTGAAAACACGCTGACATGTGCAGAGACACATTGATTTTTATGTGTCTACGTGTGTCAGTGTCTCCGGTACGTGAGAAAACTGTCACCACACGTACCGGAGCCACTGATGTGTGAAACAGGCCTTAAGTGGTTGTCCCAGAAACAACATTTATTACCTATCTCCTGCAGGTAATGTATGAATATTGTAGGTTGGGCTCTGTGTAACTGAAGAGTTTTTTTAGTTTTACTTTATAAGATCAGCTCCAAAATCCACCTCAAACACACTCGGAAAACTCCTCTTGCTCATCTATATAGTTAACAAAATTTTGCTGTATGAGAAGGTTTTTGATAATTTTTTTCCCTAAAGACATTTTTGGGACAAATACCTGGTGTTTAAAAAGGGCATGTCACTTTTTTGCAGAGAATCCTGACTGATTTGAAATCCCCCAAAAAATGCATCAGGAATAAAAACCTCTTACAAAACTTTTCAAAACTGTTCCAGGAAAAGTAAAACTCCTTCAAAAAACATAAAAAGCGGCATTTCCTATAGCGGTTTTCACAAAACTGTCTTAAATGCTTTGCAAAGTAGCAAAATTTTTACACCCAATGGAGTTGCACAAACTTTTTGTGACTTTTGGTGGCTTTTCACCAGTTTGAATCAGCTCCACCAAAATCAACGTCAGATTCACCAAAAATGCCTGCACGTTGTATGCTAGAAATGCAACACCAGTCCCTGACTGCGGTACCATTTCTGGTGTGGTGCACGCCACTTAGACTTCATTAAGTGACATGCCCTTTTTATAAATTCGGTGCTTTTCTATTTCAGTAAGACTGGTGTAGAGCGATTGTGTGCGATGCCAGTTTTGATTAATCGAAAAAAGGAGACAAGCGCACATAGGGTAATAATGTACTTTAAAAAGTTGTAGCTTTCAAAAGTTGTAGTTCAGTTTCGAGAAAGGGTTCGGTATGAACGATAAACGCAGTAAAAAAAACTAATTAAAAGAAAAAAAGGTTGTTAGACAGTCGAAAAAAGCTCTCAGTGGGAGAAACAAAATAATAATCTTGTCGTTGTGATACCTTTTAATGGCTATCAAAAATAAAATACATGCTGCTACAAAACAAGATTTTGAGACTTCTTAGGTCCCTTCCTCAGGCATGGCATAACAAAAGGACATTGAAACAAACAGACTGAGCTTAGAGAGTGAATCCTTAATTTGAATAGATTAGTGATCTGAACATTTTATAGTCCCAATAGGCAAGTAAGATCAGAGGCCTGGTGCCCTCACTGTCTCTGGAGCAGATTCCTCAGATTTTGTAGTAAATGTCATAAATCCTCCTGACAGATTTAGTCCTGTGTGGAGGGAATCAAAGACTATAAGAATAAGTTTGCATTCCCAGACTCTTGGATGTTTTTGTGATTTGAAGTTGCCTTTTAATATGACGACTTTCATATTGTTTATGTTGTGTCCTGGATCACAGAAATGTTTGGCCACAGGTCAATGGTTTATTTTGTCTGTAATCGTTAGGCGATGAGACCTCATCCTTGCTCTCAGTTTCTGTCCTGTTTCTCCAACATAGAGACCCCCCAATAGGACATACAGTGCACAGAATTAAGTACGCCACATTGGAAGAGGAACATGTGAATGTCCTGGGAATATTATAGTCTTGCAGTTTTTTTTAGGATCTGTATCCTTTCTGTGGCCTCTACATGAGTGCAGGTTTTGCCAGCCTTCACATTACAAGGATAAGTTCCTCTTGGTGTATCCGAGGACATTGAACTTCGGATCATAATATTTCTTAAATTAGGAGGTTGCCTGTAGCACAGCAAGGGAGGGTCTTTGAATATTGTTTTTAGCCGGTCATCCTTGTGTAGTATATGGTGACTTTTTTGGCAGCTTTTCTGAGCACTTCAAGCTGTGGGTTGTAGGTCACCACCAGAGGTGTAAGATTATTTTCCTCTTTTTCTCCATATTGAAGTAATTGACTTCTATGGATCCTCGTGGCTCTAATCATATGATCATCAATGGAGGATTAAACATGTCTTTTTAAGATGGGTTAAGTGTTCAGCTCTCTCTGTTGGGTTAGAACAGATATGATTATATTTAAGAGCTTGGCTGTGGACGATGGAATTCTTAATGTGTCAATTGGTTTTCTTTTTATGGTGGTATCCAGAAAGTTGATTATATTTTGAAGTTATACAATATTAAGTTAATTGTGGGATGAAATGTATTGAATTTGTAATAGAATTTTAGAAGTTCTTGTTCGGACTCACTGCAGATTATTAAGATGTCATCGATGTAATGGAAATAGGCCAAGGGTTTGATGGAGCAGGATGCTAAAAAGTCATTTTCCAGTTTAGGCATAAAAAGGTTGGCATGCTGGGGTGCCATTTTTCTGCCTGTAGCAGCTCCGGTGCATTGTAGATATAGCTCTTCGCTGAAAGAGAAAAAGTTATGTGTGAGGATAAATCCATATTTAATAGACTCAGAAGTGATCTCATTAGCTTCAAGAAACATTTGACAGGCGGATAGTCCATCTTCATGTTGGATTTAGAATATAGGGATTCCACATCCATGGTGGCTAAGATGGTACTCTTGGGGAGAGAACCTAATGTAGATAACTATTATAAAAGGTCTGTGGTGTCCTGTAAATAGCTAGCTGTCTTCCTTACCAGCGGTTTAAAGAAGTTGTAGACTACTTGGGCAACCTCTTCTCATTCCCCTTGCTTGGCCCCGATAAAATAAAAAAGTTTACCCACCTCCAGTGCCAACGCCATTCCTGCGGTGCCAGCACTCGTTCTCCCGGGGCTCCCGTGCTGTTGTTGTGATGCGTGATGTCGGCACTCAATCAGCGCTGTCATCACTGTCCCCGCCTTTGGACAAATTGAACATGAAGATGAAGTCTGAGATCAGCTACAGCCCGGACTTCCTCTTCATGTTTGATTTGTCCGAAGGTGGGGACAGAGATGCCAGCGCTAATTGGGCGCCGGTGTCTCCTGTCACAACACCACTAGATCCCCGGGTGGAGAGCCAGTGGTGACACCACGGGAACGGCGACGGCACGGGAGGTTAGTATAAGCTTTATTATTTTATGGGGCAAACATTTTAATCAATAAGGCTTTGTCCTGATAATGGACATCACCTTTAAAGACATGTTCTACCCTCCCTGAGATTTTTTCAGTGAGTGTTCCCACCCCTGAGGTGATTGGCCTCTTTGGGTTACCTAGGTTATGTATGTTGGGAAGCACATAGAACATTTGTATCCTAGAATTCTTAGGTGTAAAGTCCAGAAGGTTTGTGGAATCTGTACTGACCTCTGATGACTCTTTTCAATTTCCTCATACATTTTGGACGTGGGTCATCATCCAGTTTGGTGCAGTATTCAGCCGTCTGTGTGCTTCTTAAATGTCAGTTATGTTCAGGAGGACTATGGCACCACCTTTATCCGCAGGCTTAATGGTGGTCTCATTGTTGCTCTTCAGGCTATGAATTGCCCTTTTCTCCTGCTCACTGATATTAGTATTATAATTCCTTCCCCCGCTCTCTGATTGACCTGCAGCATGTGTGGTGTGCGCAGTATGTGCAACATATGTATGCCGTATGGAGTGTGTGCAGCAACTGTGTGTGTGCAGCGTGTGTGCGCAGAGCAGGCTGTCTATCTGTCTCTGTTCCAGAGAGTGATTACTGCCGGAATCGATGTACAGTAATCGCCCCGTTGACTTTAAGCAAGTGGCTGCAGGTAAACTATAGCTCCAATTTCTCCCTGTATCCACTACTCCAGAAAACCTGCCACACATCATTTAAATGTATTTCATCCCCCAGGTATCATTGCAATCAGTATAATGGCGCCAACCTGACACTGTCTGTAGGTTACTGTGCACAATCCTGCTGACAGGTTCCCTTTAAAATACTCAGTTCTGCATTCACCTGCCAGGCAATGATTGTTACCGCTGAGTGTGCGGCACGGCGATGGGATCCAATGTGGCACCTTCACATCACATACCGACTGTTACATAAGAATAATAATTTTTATTTCTATAGCGCCAACATATTCCATGGTACGTTATATTTTAGAGAGGACTTGTACACACAATAAAGACATTACAGAATAACACATAACTACCAGGAGGAGTGAGGGTCCTGCTGCTCACAAGCTACAATCTATGAAGAAATAGGGGGGACACAAAATGTGAATGATAAAATCTGCTAATATGGTACCGCCAGCCATAATATACTAACTAGGGTCTGCACATAACGCTGCATGATCCGTCTCCAGCCAATGTGTGTACAGAACAGACACCAGGGGCTATTAAGTGCCTGGTCCTCATGTGGAAGAAAATTTAGTATGAACAAAAGATGAGTAAGGTTACATGCGTCATCTAGACCAATATATCAATACTAACAGCGGGCAGCGGGTCCACACAGGTATTCTTTACTTACAGCTGGAGAGCTGCCGAGCTCAGTGATTGGCTGCAGAGGTGATATGAGCTATCGATGTGATGCCACTACTGCAACCAATCTACAGAATCCATGGTGGTGCCTTATAGAGCTCACTTATATGGAGGATCCCTTATAGAGCTCTTATATGGAGGGTCCCTTATAGAGCTCTCTTATATAGTAGTGTCTTGTAGAGCTCCGTTATATGGTGGGTCCCTTATAGAGCTCCGTTATATGGTGGGTCCCTTATAGAGCTCCCTTATATGGTGGGTCCCTTATAGAGCTCTCTTATATGGTGGGTCCCTTATAGAGCTCCCTTATATGGTGGGTCCCTTATAGAGCTCTCTTATATGGTGGGTCCCTTATAGAGCTCTCTTATATGGTGGGTCCCTTATAGAGCTCCCTTATATGGTGGGTGCCTTATAGAGCTCTTACATGGTGGGTGCCTTATAGAGCTCTCTTATATGGTGGGTCCCTTATAGAGCTCTTTTATATGGTGGTTCTCTTATAGAGCTCTCTTATATGGTGGGTGCCTTATAGAGCTCTCTTATATGGTGGGTGCCTTATAGAGCTCTCTTATATGGTGGGTCCCTTATAGAGCTCTTTTATATGGTGGTTCTCTTATAGAGCTCTCTTATATGGTGGGTGCCTTATAGAGCTCTCTTATATGGTGGGTGCCTTATAGAGCTCTCTTATATGGTGGGTCCCTTATAGAGCTCTCTTATACAGTATGGTGGGTCCCTTATAGAGCTCCCTTATATGGTGGATACCTTATAAAGCTCTCTTATATGGAGGGTCCCTTATAGAGCTCTCTTATATAGTAGTGTCTTGTAGAGCTCCCTTATATGGTGGGTCCCTTATAGCGCTCCCTTATATGGTGGGTCCCTTATAGAGCTCCCTTATATGGTGGGTCCCTTATAGAGCTCTCTTATATGGTGGGTCCCTTATAGAGCTCTCTTATATGGTGGGTCCCTTATAGAGCTCTCTTATATGGTGGGTCCCTTATAGAGCTCCCTTATATGGTGGGTCCCTTATAGAGCTCCCTTATATGGTGGGTCCCTTATAGAGCTCCCTTATATGGTGGGTCCCTTATAGAGCTCCCTTATATGGTGGGTCCCTTATAGAGCTCTTTTATATGGTGGTTCTCTTATAGAGCTCTCTTATATGGTGGGTCCCTTATAGAGCTCTCTTATATGGTGGATACCTTATAAAGCTCTCTTATATGGAGGGTCCCTTATAGAGCTCTCTTATATAGTAGTGTCTTGTAGAGCTCCCTTATATGGTGGGTCCCTTATAGAGCTCCCTTATATGGTGGGTCCCTTATAGAGCTCCCTTATATGGTGGGTCCCTTATAGAGCTCCCTTATATGGTGGGCCCGTCATAGAGCTCTTATATGGTGGGTCCCTTACAGAGCTCTCTTATATGGAGGGTCCCTTATAGAGCTCTCTTATATAGTAGTGTCTTGTAGAGCTCCGTTATATGGTGGGTCCCTTATAGAGCTCCGTTATATGGTGGGTCCCTTATAGAGCTCCCTTATATGGTGGGTCCCTTATAGAGCTCCCTTATATGGTGGGTCCCTTATAGAGCTCTCTTATATGGTGGGTCCCTTATAGAGCTCTTTTATATGGTGGTTCTCTTATAGAGCTCTCTTATTTGGTGAGTCTCTTATAGAGCTCTCTTATATGGTGGGTGCCTTATAGAGCTCTCTTATATGGTGGGTGCCTTATAGAGCTCTCTTATATGGTGGGTCCCTTATAGAGCTCTCTTATATGGTGGGTCCCTTATAGAGCTCTCTTATATGGTGGGTCCCTTATAGAGCTCCCTTATATGGTGGGTCCCTTATAGAGCTCCCTTATATGGTGGATACCTTATAAAGCTCTCTTATATGGAGGGTCCCTTATAGAGCTCTCTTATATAGTAGTGTCTTGTAGAGCTCCCTTATATGGTGGGTCCCTTATAGAGCTCCCTTATATGGTGGGTCCCTTATAGAGCTCTCTTATATGGTGGGTCCCTTATAGAGCTCTCTTATATGGTGGGTCCCTTATAGAGCTCTCTTATATGGTGGGTCCCTTATAGAGCTCCCTTATATGATAGGTCCCTTATAGAGCTCTCTTATATGGTGGGTCCCTTATAGAGCTCTCTTATATGGTGGGTCCCTTATAGAGCTTTCTTATATGGTGGGTCCCTTATAGAGCTCCCTTATATGGTGGGTCCCTTATAGAGCTCCCTTATATGGTGGGTCCCTTATAGAGCTCTCTTATATGGTGGGCCCGTCATAGAGCTCTCTTATATGGTGGGTCCCTTATAGAGCTCTCTTATATGGTGGGCCCGTCATAGAGCTCTCTTATATGGTGGGTGCCTTATAGAGCTCCCTTATATGGTGGGTCCCTTATAGAGCTCCCTTACATGGTGGGTCCCTTATAGAGCTCTTTTATATGGTGGTTCTCTTATAGAGCTCTCTTATATGGTGGGTCCCTTATAGAGCTCTTTTATATGGTGGTTCTCTTATAGAGCTCTCTTATATGGTGGGTCCCTTATAGAGCTCCCTTACATGGTGGGTCCCTTATAGAGCTCTTTTATATGGTGGGTCCCTTATAGAGCTCTCTTATATGGAGGGTCCCTTATAGAGCTCCCTTATATGGTGGGTCCCTTATAGAGCTCTCTTATATAGTAGTGTCTTGTAGAGCTCCGTTATATGGTGGGTCCCTTATAGAGCTCTCTTATATGGAGGGTCCCTTATAGAGCTCCATTGTATGGTGGGTCCCATAGGGCTCTGTTATATGGAGGGTGCCTTATATACCGCCATCTCGCAGCGACTGCACGCCCCATCACCAGCCAATACCAACGGCCACAACCCCGGCTCCTAAAAACCATCCTCGTTACCATAAGGAACCACACCCACCTGACGTCATCACGCCGCCCACACCCTTGGCTCAACATTCCTACCACTGGTGATAAAGAACCATCACCCGTCATTACCATATAGGCCACACCCAACCAATTTATCCATTCAGATCACGCCCTCAAAAAGAAGGACCAGCTCTTCCCTGCCGCATTAACTCCGCCTCTTTGTATCACCATGGCGCCAGTTAGCCTTTGTCCCGGGTATCCCTCCGCCCGCTGGTTAGGCAGAGAACGTGTGCACTTGTAGTCTTTCCCCTTCCGCTAAGTAAGACCCTCCTTGTGAGAGGAAGTGCCGCAGTCTCGGCCGGTGGAGAGCCTTTTCTGCGCGGCTCTAATCCTCGGAGAGCAGGTCCCACTCTCCCCCCAACTCCGCCATCATGTCCAGGGAGAGGTTTCCAGCCGCGCCTAAAAGGAGCTCTGAGAAAGCCGCGAGGTGAAAGGGGTGTGACGGGGGACTGCAAGTCTCAGCATGCCTTCTCGTATAGATGAAGGGGTGGGGGTAGGATGCGGGGTTCAGGCTACTGCAGTGTATGTGCACAGCTGAGACTGGTGGAGCTATATGTATACAGCAGTTAGGTATATATACCCCAAATCTACACATAGTACACACACATCAAATATACACACACACTATAGAAGCATACACATCAAATATATATATACTAGATGGTGGCCCGATTCTAACACATCTGGTATTCTAGAATATGTATGTAGTATATAGCATATATATACAACATTGCCCACGTAGTATATTACAATGCCACGTAGTATATAGCACAGCGACTTAGTATGTAGCACAGCCCACGTAGTATATAACACAGCCCACGTAGTATATAGCACAGCCCACGTAGTATATAACACAGCCCACGTAGTATATAGCACAGCCCACGTAGTATATAGCACAGCCCACGTAGTATATAGCACAGCCCACGTAGTATATAGCACAGCCCACGTAGTATATAGCACAGCCCACGTAGTATATAGCACAGCCCACGTAGTATATAGCACAGCCCACGTAGTATATAGCACAGCCCACGTAGTATATAACACAGCCCACGTAGTATATAGCACAGCCCACGTAATGTATAGCACAGCCCACGTAATATATAGCACAGCAACGTAGTATATAACAGCCCACGTAGTATATAGCACAGCCCACGTAGTATATAGCACAGCCCACGTAGTATATAGCACAGCCCACATAGTATATAACACAGCCCACGCAGTATATAACACAGCCAACGTAGTATATAGCACAGCCCACGTAGTATATAACACAGCCCACGCAGTATATAACACAGCCCACGCAGTATATAGCACAGCCAACGTAGTATATTGCACAGCCCACGCAGTATATTGCACAGCCCACGCAGTATATAGCACAGCCCACGCAGTATATAGCACAGCCCACGCAGTATATAGCACAGCCCACGCAGTATATAACACAGCCCACGCAGTATATAACACAGCCCACGCAGTATATAACACAGCCCACGCAGTATATAACACAGCCCACGCAGTATATAACACAGCCCACGTAGTATATAACACAGCCCATGCAGTATATAGCAATGTGGGCACCATATCCCTGTTAAAAAAACAATTAAAATAAGAAATAGTTATATACTCACCTGTCGGCCCCCGGATCTAGCCCAGGCCTTTAGCGATGCTCCTCGCGACGCTCCGTTCCCAGTAATGCATTGCGGCAATGAGTCGAGATCATGTAGCGGTCTCGTGAGACCGCACGTCCTCATCTCGCAAGACCGCTACGTGATCTCGAGTCATTGCCGCAATGTATTCTTGGGACCGGAGCGTCACGAGGAGCAGGAAAGGGTGCCGCGGACGCCGGAAGGTGAGAATATAATGATAGGCAGCATCAGTAGTAAAAAGTGAAGCGGTGTTAAATCCTGCCCCAATATCGCCGATTGGTCGTTGCCAGCCGGGCGCGACCAATCGGCGACCCTGGATTTCCATTACGGAAGTAACAGACAGAAGTACCCCTTAGACAATTATATATATAGATATATACACACATACACAATTATATATATATATATATATATATATATATATATATATATATATACACACACACACATATATATTCATTCATACAGTGGGTGAAATAAGTATTGAACATGTCACCATTTTTCTAAGTAAAATATATTTTTAAAGGTGCTATTGACATGAAATTCTCACAAGATGTCGGCAATAACGCATCCAATTCACACAGGCAAAGAAGTCAAACCATAGATGTCTATAAATTAAGTTGTGTAGTAGTGAGAAATGACCCAGCCACGACCCTCTTACTGCGGGAAGGAGGTTGTTGGCAAAAATTTCGCAGTACATGACCCTATGCATCACCCTTCAATGTGGTGCAGTTGTCTTGCCCCTTTTTGCAGAAAATCACTCCCAAAGAATGATGTTTCCCCCACCATGCTTCACAGTTGGGACGGTGTTCTTGGGGTTTTACTCATTCTTCCTCCAAACACGGCGAGTAGAGTTGATACCAAAATATTCTATCTTGGTCTCATCTGACCTCATTGGCGAACTTCAAACGGACCTGGACATGTGTTGGCGTGAGCAGCGGAGCCTTGCGTGTCCTGCAGGATTTTAATCCATGACGGCATAGTGACTGTGGTCCCAGCTCTCTTCAGGTTATTGATCAGGTCCTCCCATAAAATTCTGGGCTGATTCCTGACCTTTCTCAGAATCATCCTTACCCCACGAGAAGAGATCTTGCATGGAGCCCCAGACCGAGGAAGATTCAGTCATCTTGTGTCTCTTCCATTTTCTAATAATTGGGTCAGCAGTTGTTGCCTTCTCACCAAGCTGCTTGCCTATTGCCCTGTAGCCCATCCCAGCCTTGTGCAGGTCTACAATTTTGTCCCTGGTGTCCTTAGACAGCTCTTTGGTATTGGCCAGGGTGGAGAGGTTGGAGTGTGATTGTGTTGACAGGTGTCTTTTATACAGGTAACGAGTTCAAATAGGTGCAATTAATACTGGTAATGAGTAGTGATGAGCTATTATACTCGTTACTCGAGATTTCTCGAGCACGTTCGAGGGTCCTCTGAGTATTTTTTAGTGCTTGGAGTTTGTTTTTCTTGCCGCAGCTGAATGATTTACATCTGTTAGCCAGCATAAGTACATGTGGGGATTCCCTAGCAACCAGGCAACCCCCACATATACTTATGCTGGCTAACAGATGTAAATCATTCAGCTGCGGCAAGAAAAACTAAAACTCCGAGGACTAAAAAATACTCAGAGGACACCCGAGCATGCTCGAGAAATCTCGAGTAACGAGTATATTCGCTCATCACTATGTCTAGTAGCACCCCCTTTTTGTAAGTATCACAGGTTGTAAACCCTTTTTATAGTGGGCCAAGATGCTTTCAATTCTCGTTTGAGGGATTTTCATCCATTCTTCCTTGGAAAATTCTTCCAGTTCTGTGAGATTCCTGGCTCGTCTTGCATGCACTGCTATTCTGAGGTCTAGCCACAGATTTTCAATGATGTTCATATCAGGGGACTGTGAGGGCCATTGTAAAACAGTCAGCTTGCGCCTTTTCAGGTCGTCTATTGTGGATTTTGACTTGTGTTTAGAGTCATTATCCATTAGTAGAAGCCATCCTCTTTTCAACTTCAGCTTTTTTTAGAGATGGTGTTATGTTTGCATCAAGAATGTGTTGACATTTTATTGAATCCATTCTTCCGTCTACCAGTGAAATGTTATTGGCTGCAGCACAACCCCAACGCATGATTGATCTTCCCCCATGCTTAATGGTTGGAGAGATGTTCTACCGAAATTCTGTACCCTTTTTTCTCCACGCATACCTTTTGATCATTGTAGTCAAAGAGGTCTATTTTAACCTCGTAGGTCCACAGGACTTGTTTCCAAAATGCATCAGGCTTGTTTAGATGTTCTTTTGCATACTGTTTTGGTGCTGAATTTTATGGTGAGAACGAAGGAAAGGTTTTCTTCTGATGGCTCTTCCTTGAATGCCATATTTTTGCAGGTGTCTCTGAACAGTAGAACAATGTACCACAACTACAGAGTCTGCTAAATCTTTATGAAGGTCTTTTGTGGTCAAGTGGACATGCTGATTTGCGCCTCTAGCTTTCACTGAATGTTGCTTGGTCTTGCAGACATTATCTTGACCTCCACTGTTCCTGTTAACTTCCATTTCGTATTTACATTTCAAACGGAGGAAAGGGCAGCTTGAAAACGCTTTGCTATCTTCTTATGGCCTTCTTCTGCTTTGTGGGCCACCACCATTTTCATTTTTAGAGTGCTAGGCAGCTGCTTATAAGAATCCATGGCTGCTGTTTTTTGGTACAAGGTTAGAGGAGGCTGGGTTTTTATAAAGCTGGGAAATTTGCATCACCTGGCGTTTCCTAACGATGATAGTGAACAAGATACAACCCTAACAGGCTAATTAAGGTCTGAAACATCGGTCAGTTATTTGAGCACACAAATCTCCAAAGGTGCCCAAACTTTTGCATCGGCTAATTTTCCTTTTTGTAATTATTAAAATGTAAAAAATTACAATATATATTTGTTTTTCCTAAAATAGAAAGGAAATGTGTTATGTTCAACTTTAGGCCTTTGAGAGATCATTTCGTCTTCAACTTTTTTTAACCCCTTTCTGCCATGGGACGGAATAGTACTAATCATTGCAGGTGAGCACACTTTATATGTATTGGCCTTCTTTGTTTCTTCCACCATTCCTTTTTCCATGCATTGTGTAGCACCCTGATTTATTGGGATATATCTAATTACCGTATATCTAATTAGTCATTGTAGTGCACCTGGCATCTGCCTTTGATGCATCAGGATAGTACGTCCGATGGCAGAACCCCCGCTTCGATGCGGGCTCCGGCGGTGAGCCCGCATCAAAGCCGGGACATGTCGGCTGTTTTGAACAGCTGACATGTGCCCGCAATAGGCGTGCGTGGATTCACGATCTGCCTGTGCCTATTAACTAGTTAAATGCCGCTGTCAAACGCTGACAGTGACATTCAACAAGTGCTTCCGGCCACTGGGCCGGAAATACGTGCATCGCTGACCTCCGTCACGTGATGGGGGATCAGCGATGCGTCAGCATAACAACCAGAAGACCTCTATGGTTGTTGATGCCAGATTGCTGTGAGCGCCACCCTGTGGTCGGCGCTCATAGCAATGCAGTAATTCAGCTACATAGGGGCGATCTGAGCTTCGCTCCTATGTAGCAGAGCCGATCAGGCTATGCCAGCTTCTAGCCTCCCATGGAGGCTATTGAATCATGGCAAAAGTAAAAAAAAAAAAAAAAAAAAGTAAAAAAAAAAATAAAAGTTCAAATCACCCCCCTTTTGCCCCATTCAAAATAAAACAATAACAAAAAAATCAAGAACTTAAATAGGATAAAATGTAACTTTTACTTTTTAAATTTAAAAGCCAAAAAGCCAAAGACTTACATAAAAAAGTGCAAGGTGCATATAACAAAACAAACACACAAATACTGTGAACCAAAATTAGCGCTGAAAGTCCTTATCAGAACGCTATACCCTTATATTCTCTTTCCAAGATAGGGTACAATAGCGCTACCAAAACCTCACTGATCTCCAATACCTTATAAACTGGGCATAGAGTATCATAATATATCAATAGGGACCTTAAATCAAATGGCACCACCAAGAGGTTTTTATAAGCCCAGTATCGCAGACAACATTATTTTATTTATAACCTGCAGATCTGGGAATACAACTATGGATTCAAACTATTGCCAGAATTAGATCGATATTCAGTCTATCCAGGACTGTACCATATTCTCATTAGGCCCACATAAAGAATCCATTAGTCGTGGCTGGTTTGTGCAGGAATAATAAAGAACGATCTCACCCGCTTTGTATTACTGCTGATGGCGGTGGATGTTCTCCCCCATTATCCCGACGCGTTTCGTTTGTGACTCCTCAGGGGATATCATCGGGGTTAAGTAAATGTGTTCGCCCAGCCGACGCTGCCAGTCCATGCGCGATGATATCCCCTGAGGAGTCACAAACGAAACGCGACTGAATATCGATCTAATTCTGGCAATAGTTTGAATGATATAAATTTTGGGATAATACCATCGGCTGAGTTATATAACAAAAAAATCAAACATAGACATATTTTGTATTGCTGCATTCAGAATTGCCCGATCTATCAATAAAAAAAAGGATTAACCTGATCGCTAAATGGCATAGCGAGAAAAAAATTAAAAACGCCAGAATTAAGTTTTTTTTGGTCGCTGCGACATTGCATTAAAATGCAATAGCGGGCAATCAAAAGAACATATCTGCACAAATGTGGTATCATTAAAAACATCAGCTCGGCACTCAAAAAATAAGCCCTCACCTGACCCGAGATCCCGAAAAATGGAGACACTATGGGTCTTGGAAAAGTGCGCAATTTATTTATTTATTTATTTTTTTTTAAGCAAAGTTTGGAATTTTTTTCACCACTTAGATAAAAAAGAACCTAGACATGTTTGGGGTCTATGAACTCGTAATGACCTGGAGAATCACAATGGCAGGTCAGGTTTAGCATTTAGTGAACCTAGCAAAAAAGCAAGTGTGGGATTGCACTTTTTTTGCAATTTCACCGCACTTGGATTTTTTTTCCCGCATTCTAGTACAAGACAGGGTAAAACCAATGGTGTAGTTCAAAAGTACAACTCGTCCTGTAAAAAAACAAGCCCTCATATGACCATATTGACGGAAAAATAAAAAAGTTATGGCTCTGGGAAGAAGGAGAGCAAAAAACGAGAACGCAAAACCGAAAAAAGCTCTGGTCATTAAGGGGTTAACTATTCACAATAAGGCTGCCGTCACACTATCAGTATTTGGTCAGGATTTTACATCAGTATTTGTAAGCCAAAACCAGGAGTGGGTGATAAATGCAGAAGTGGTGCATATGTTTCTATTATACTTTTCCCCATGCACACATCCGATGTTCTCTGCTTGGATCCTGCTGATGCTTTACAGCACAGACTTCTTCAGCTGAGAAGCTCTGCAATGTGCTGATCATAATTAGAAAGCACAGCGCTTCTCAGCTGAAGGGTCGGCGCTCCAAAGCATCAGTAGGATCCGTGCAGAGAACAGTGAAGTCTGTGATCTGAACATGCGCGCTCAGACTCCTGTCAATCGCTGAAAGACATTTCCTCCGCCCTCGTCAGTGACGTCCTGTGGTCATTTTGTCCGGCGGTGCCCTGATCAGAAGTAACAGGGCGGGTAGCAGTGGCCTCCACAACAAAGGGTAATAAAAGTATATTCGAAGTCATTGTTAGGAACAGCTAGGCCTTATGAAAGGGGGTCAAATAGTAGTGGACAGCCCCTTTAACAATCACGTTTTGAATGCCAGTGTTAATGCAGCACTCCAATAAGTTGCGCCTCTCTATAAATTAGGCACATCCTACAACTGCTTCCTTCGCTAAAACTGTTACTTCAGCTAGGGGATTGGCGTACATTTCTGGCATAATTTATTGAATGGGGTAAATTATGATGAATTTGCAAGCCCCGTCTCGCCCCACTTCTTCTGATTTTGGCAAGTCCATCTGAGATTGGCATAAAAACGCCAATAGTTTTTGCTCAGGTTGCATAAAATTGTTTGGCACTTCAAGGTGTTTTACTCCAGAATTCTGGCGAAAACACCTTGTTGGATCTAAGCCTTTATTTTTTTGGAAACGCCAGAACGTTTCAGATAGAAAAATGACTGGGATGCAGTTGTGCAGTCAGGCTCTGATTCATGGTGTGGGCGGCATGACTCGTGTGGCAGGTTTCCTCTCATGGGCAAGTCTGATCCCAAAAACAGATCACAGTGGAGCATGGTACAATTTTCTTTATAGTCTGCGCGTAAAACAAAACCCCAAACTACAGCATTGATTTGTACTGTCAGGTTTGCTATCTATTTTGTTACACACAGCACACAAACCTATAACATCCTTCCACAGTGGGATCTTTTGCTGCAGGTAAACACCAGAAGAAGAGAGGATAAAACATTATTTTTGAAGAAAATGAAAACCCATCCTCATGGAACAGATTTCCTCTTAAATGTCCTATTACACAGGTTGTCCAGGCTTGGGACAAGAATTTGCCGGCTCTCCATGTGACAGCATACTGCCTAATCGTGACAGCGTGTGATGCACGTACTGGTCCAATGCTCCCAGTATTCCCAATGCGAGTGTAGCCACATAGTGACTGCAGACCTTTGCCCCAAGCTTGGACAATTCCTCTAAAGTCAATCTCGAGGGAACTGTTTAGTAAATGTTCTTCCCAATAACCCCATTTTTTTCATATGCTTCTGATGCTGAATTCTGCATATAAATACACTAAAAAAAAAAGTGAGGTGTGGCCATATGCAGCGGATTAAATAAATACTGAACACGCCACCAATTTTCTCAGTAAAAATATTTCTAAAGGTGCTATTGACATGAAATTCTCACCAGAAGTCGGTAACAATCCATCCAATCCACACTGGCAAAGAAATCCGACCATAGATGTCCATACCTTAATTTGTGTAATAATGAGAAATGACATTTCTCTCCGAGGATCAGTTTATACCAAGGAAGGTGACGGTCACAAGGGGGCATTCTCTGCGCCTGGAGGAGAGAAGGTTCTTCCACCAACATAGAAGAGAATTCTTTACTGATAGGGCAGTGAGAATCTGGAATTCCTTGCCTGAGGAGGTGGTGATGGCGAACTCAGCCGAGGGGTTCAAGAGAGGCCTGGATGTCTTCCTGGAGCGTAACAATATTATATCTTACAGTTATTAGCTTCTTTAGAAGGACGTAGATCTGGGGATTTATTCTGACGGAATATAGGCTGCACTGGATGGACAAATGTCTTTTTTTTGCTAACTATGTTGACACGGGGAAAAAGTATTGAACACAATTGCTGAAATGTATTTAAAACTCTTATAAAAGCTTTTGTTGGTGATGAAGCTTCAAGACGCATCCTCTATGGAGAAACTAGTCGCAGGCATTGCTCTGGTGTGATTTTGGCCCATTCTTCCACACGAAAACACTCTCCTAATCCTGAAGGTTCCGTGGGTTCCTTCTATGAACTCTGAGCTTTAGTTCCTTCCATATATTTTCTATTGGATTCAGGTCCGGTGATTGGCTGGACCATTTTAGCAGCTTTATTTTCTGTTTCTGAAACCGATTGAGAATTTCCTTGGCTGTGTGTTTGGGATCAATGTCTTGCTGAAATGTTCCTCCTCGTTTCATTTTCATCATCCTGATAGAAGGCAGTAGATTTTTTATCAAGAATGTCTCTGTACATTTGTCCATTCATCCTTCATTCAATCACATGAAGTTTGCCAGTGCCAAATGCTGAAAAAACAGCCCCATACCATAATGTTCCCACCTACAAACTTCACTGATGGAAAGGTGTTTGGAGGGTGATATTCTGTGCCTTTTGGCCTTCAAACATGGTGTGTGTTATGGCATTAGAAAAGTTCAATTTTGGTCTCATCTGACCAGACTATATTCTCCCAGCATTTCACAGGCTTGTTCACATGTTGAGCAAACTGTAAACGCGCTTGCACATGCTTTTTGTTCAGCAGAGTGCATACAGGCTGTGGAAGTTGAGTGCATTACTTATAGCTTTCTTCTAAACAGTTGTACCTGCTCATTCCAGGTCTTTTTGTAGCCCCCACAGGTGGTCCCTGGCTGTTGGACAACTCTTTTGATCATTTATTTCACTTTTCTGTCTGAAATCTTGAAGAGAGCACCTGGTTGTGGCTGGTTCATGGTGAAATGATGCTCTTTTTACTGGAATACTCACTGGAAGCTCCAGTAGTTCAGAATTTCTTCTGTAACCAATGCCATCAGTGTGTTTTGCAACAATAAGGTTGGGGAGGTCTTGAGACAGCTCACTGGTTTTACCCATCATGAGATGTTTTTCTGGCTTTGTGTACCTCCTTTCTTCATGTGTCCAATACTTTCTCTGTGTGATTTCTCATTATTAACATAACTAAATTTATGAGCATCTATGGTCTGATTTATTTGCCTGTGTGGATTGGATGGGTCGTTGCTGACCTCTCGTGAGAATTTCATGTCAATAGCACCTTTAGAAATACATTTACTAAGAAAATTGATGACTCGTTCATTACTTTTTTTCACTCGCTGTACATAGTTTCATAGTTATAGTTTTTAGGGTTGAAAGTAGAAATGGGTTCATAAAGTTCAAACTAGGGGAAGCAAAAGCCCCACAAGACAGATGCTAATTGCCCCATATTACTTGAGACCTTGGTCTTTTGTGATGCTAAATATCTTCAGGGAGTTACACGCTCATGGCCGATCCAGTTTTTTATCGGTCAGGGTCTGATTCCTGGCACTGCAGCCCTGTAAGGCTTGGGCTGATTGACTTGTCACCAAGCTCAGGGTTTCCCTATGGATAGAGAAGTTGCAAGACCTAGTTGGATTTTCTGCTACGGTCATAAGACTCCTTGCAACTTTTTTCCCATTAGGAAACTTCTTGAATTGCATGGAGCCTTCAAAAAAACAACCTTGAGTATACATTTCTGTTGGTTGTCTTTGGTCTAAGGTACTGATTTAATTGTGATTGTGTTTAATAAGTGTATACATTTCAGTTCAATAATAGTTGGCTTTTTTGCTTATTTTTTGAACAATTTCTTATCTACAGCTTAAATGAACTCGCAACAACCACCCCATGTAAGACGCCCATCCAACTACTCCATGAGTTTGGAATCAAGACCGGAAGCCCCCCTGTGTACACCCTCGAAAAGTCTGAGGGGCAAGCCCATAACCCAAGCTTCACATTCCGCGTTTCCATAGGAGAGGTATCGTGCATAGGTTTGTACATACAAAAAGATAAAAATATTTGTATATATGTAAACCGGACTATAGTGTGCTATACTGAGGATCACACAGCCAGGGCAACTAAAGAGTGGCTTTGTAAGAAGTATTTCCCGGTCTTGAGTGGCTTAGCCGGGCTACAGACCTGAACCAAAAAGTAAATGTTTGGAGGGAGCTGAAACTCAATGTTGCCCAGCGAAAGCCCCGAAACCTGAAAGATCTGGAAAAGATCTGTATGGGGGAGGGGGCCAAAATCCCTGCTGCTGCAGTGTGTGCAAATGTGGTCAAGAACTACAGGAAACGTCTGACCTACCAAAACAACCAAATATTCGGTTTATTAAAATACCGTATTTTTTGGCATATAAGACGCACTTTTTCCCCCCCAAAAAAGGGGGGAAAATGGGGGGTGCGTCTTATATTCGCAATGCAGGCTTACCGTGGACCGTGGCGGCAGAGGTGCGGCGGCAGAGGTGTGGAGATGAGGAGGCGCAGTGAGCGGGGTCCCTTTCCCCGGTGAGGTGATGCAGCAGCCCCGGTAATGCAGCAGAGCCGGGTGAATCCTGCTGTTATCGGTGCGCGCGGCCATCTTCCTGAGTCCGCGCGTTCGCAGATGGAGCTCTGCTGCCCGGGGCTTCAGGAAAATGGCCGCGCGCACCGATAACAACAGGATTCACCCGGCCCTGCTGCATTACCGGGGCTGCTGCATCACCTCACCGGGGAAAGGGACCCCGCTCACTGCACCTCCTCATCTCCACACCTCTGCCACCACGGTAACAACAGGATTCACCCGGCTCTGCTGCATTACCGGGGCTGCTGCATCACCTCACTGGGGAAAGGGACCCCGCTCACTGCGCCTCCTCATCTCCACACCTCTGCCACCACGGTAACAACAGGATTCACCCGGCTCTGCTGCATTACCGGGGCTGCTGCATCACCTCACCAGGGAAAGGGACCCCTCTCACTGCGCCTCCTCGTCTCCACACCTCTGCCACCGCGTTAACAACAGGATTCACCCGGCTCTGCTGCATTACCGGGCTGCTGCATCACCTCACCGGGGAAAGGGACCCCTCTCACGCCATACCTCTCACTGTGCCTCCTCATCCCAACACCTCTGCCGGTAACCACTGCTGCCACCCTCCCATGGACACCAGGCCGTGGCGTCGCCCACCTAAGCAGGAAGGGACCCTGCTCATGTGCACTCTGTACCGCCTCACCCCACCTCTGCCAACACCATGCCTCCTGTGACCCTGCTCTGCCACCACCAGCCCACAGGTAAGATACTGTAAATTCGGACAATAAGACGGACCCCCATCTTATAAAAAATCTTTTTTTCTGCAATTTTCACCCCAAATTTGGGGTGCGTCTTATGGTCCGGTGCGTCTTATATGCCGAAAAATACGGGTACTTATTTTCCCAACTGTGAATGAAATATATACAGGTGCTTCTCACAAAATTAGAATATCAAAAAGTTCATTTATTTACAAAAAGTGAAACTCATATAGAGTCATTACACACAGAGTGATCTATTTCAAGTGTTTATTTCTGTTAATGTCGATGATTATGGCTTACAGCCAATGAAAACCCAAAGTCATTATCTCAGTAAATTAGAATACTTTATAACACCAGCTTGAAAAAATGATTTTAAAATCCGAAATGTTGGCCTAAGGAAATGTATGTTCAGTAAATACACTCAATACTTGGTCAGGGCGCCTTTTGCTTCAATAAATAATATATAATAAAAAGCAAGTCCTCTTATGGCTATGCCAACAAAAAAAAATGAAAACAAAAGTTATTGTTCTAGTAAGAAAGGAGGGTAAAAAGTAAAAGCGCAGAAATGAAACTTGTCTCCGGCAGGAAGGGGTTAGTGCACTCATGCAGAGGAGCTTTTAGCTGCAGTAATAGTAGCCCAGAGACCTCATGCAGCGGGTTATAATAAGCCTGGTACGTGTGAACAGCTGCAGCTCTAGGATGGAGTGACGGGAGTGGCAGGTGACTGATATGTGCTGTCCTCCCGCACTCAGTCTGGGGCAGGCACCGAAGCCGCACTAACATTCGCGATGTCTGAGAAAACGAACCAACCGACCAAAAAACAAGGAGGTGAGATTGTCTTTTTCTCAGTGCCCGCAGCATAAGATGTATGTATCAATAGTGGGGGGCAGACAGTTGTGTAAGGTTTGAAAGTTTCAGGTAAAGTTTTATGAAAGTTTTCTTTGGCAGCTGTCGGAGTCCCTCCGGCTCTGTCCTGTGCTGCTTCATTATGGATCCTTATTAAACAGATAAGACATGTCATTCCGAAACCTAATAATGTTGTACAGAGCAGTAATATATTGGATTTCATTATTTATATATTTTTAATAAGGTGGTACTGGTAACACTTTATTTTAAGAGTTTTGATAGAGTTTTAATGGTGCATGTGACTTTCCAGACCGGACGGCGTCACATAATCGCACCTTGTAGGGCAGAGAACTAGTCTGATGTTCCTTCTACAATGAAAGATTGTGAAACATGAAAAAATGTAACCGTAGATTGTCATCATGTCTATTACGACATTGCGGTCAGCTGCCAGTATACCAGTACTGCCCGCTGGGGTTTACTTGGCGATCCTCATCACACCCAGTTGTCAATTGCCACATACATTTCTAGGAGGAATAACAAAGGACGGCACAATATCGTCAGGCTGGGGTCACACAAGCGTATTTCTTGGTACGTATACAGACCATAATGTTCGGACCGACCGCAGAATTCCAGACCCGAATTTACCGCCTCAGACACAGATGAGGCTTCAGGAAACTCGCGGTCAGTCCGTGTGAACCCAACTTCAAGAAGATACCCCACCATTGTGATTTCATGGGCAACACAAGTATATTCCAAGGCAGACAGATCAGGGTGGTCCTCCTGATAGATCCCCTTTCATACTTCGCAAACAAAGCAATTTACATTTCACTTTTTGAGAAAATAAAAGCTAGCCGTGTATTCTATACATGTACGATATGTATGTGTAATACTATATTCAGATAGCTATATGTCTGTGTAATATTTTTCTAATTTTTGGAAAAGGAGTCTAAAAGTGTAATAACATAAATGTACCGGTTATAGGGGTTGTGCTGTAGCCAATCATCTGTATACCGAATAGTTGATTGCAGGGGTCCCACCACTGGGACCTCGACGTATCCTGGGATTAGGGCTCTGAGCTTCCCTGCTTGAATGGCACAATGACCTCGCATGCTCCATTCATGGTCCATGACAGATGGCTATCTCTGGCAGTCTCATAGACAATGAGTAGATGGTGGCACGCCTGGGTGGCCATAACCCCACTTAAACATGGATCGGAAGAACCCCCATCAATTATCAAGGTCATACAGATTAAACAATTATATATTTTGATAGATCAGACATTTACGGATTTGCAGATACCAAATATTATTTTTAAAGCTTTAATTTTTAACTGGAGAAAAGGAGAGTGACTGGAATCTTTAAATATGTGTGTGTGTATATATATATATATATATATATATATATATATATATATATATATATATATATATATATATATTATAGAATTTTAATTTGTATTTCTTCGTTCCCTGGGATGTTTTAGACCTGTGATTGTTTGATCGTTTGTTCTGTGTTCCGCAGTATAGAAAGCAGTGTTGCAGTATAGAAAGAAAATCACGGTTTCATGCAAGGTTGTTTCCCTGCCTAGCACCGGCCTCTTTAGCTTGATTGATATTTCACTCCCTGTATGATATTCGGCGCCAGATAAGGAAATCCAGCTCCAGGCTATCATAGAAGGCTAAAGAGGCTGCTCCTAGCTGGGGTAGTAACCTCGGGAGCCAGAAGCTTAGTAAGTGCTACGCCACACCCAGAGCACATAACGCCTCGTGCATATGAGTTACAATATTGATTTCTTGAGAATGCAGGAGAAAATAGAAGATATAAATGATGTCAATGGATTCAGCTGTCACTGACCTGTTTTCCCATATATGAGAGTGGGAGTGATCTTACTGATGTACTCCCTTAGAAAAAAAAAAAAACTAATTAACGGTATCTGTTGTTAACTAGCAATGAGCGAACGAGCTCGGATAAGGTGTTATCTGAGCGTGTTCGGGTGTTAACCAAGTGTCTTCGGCTTGCTCGAATAATATGTTCGAGTCCCCGCGGCTGCTATCGTTAACCCTTTTCCACCCTATGAGCTCGCTCCACACAAAGCAGTCATTGGTTGTGTTACACAGCCAACATTTGCCTCTGATCTCTGGGCGCCCATTGGCCTCCCCGCGATGCAGTCCTGGGGAGCCAATAGATGTCCTTGGCAGTCAGGGGCCGTGATTTGACCATGCACTTGTGAAGATGAGCCTGTGGCTGGGGTTCTTAGGAGACGATCGCAAGCCTTCCAAGGGTTCTAATATATAATGTAAAAATAAAATAAAAGATAATTAAATGAAAAGAAAAAAATAGAAATAAGAATCAGTCCACCTTTATTCAGTTAAAAATAAAAACTTAAAAAAAATAAGCATATTTGGTATCACTGCGTCTGTAAAAGTCCAATCTATCAAAATATAAAATTGATTAATTTGTATGAGAAATTTGGTAAGAAAAAAACGCTTAAATTAAGTAATCAGGTCACTAAAGGCCCTAAATATGTCAGTGAAATGGGTATCCGTTACGTAACCCAAGCAGTGGATGTCCTGAGAAGTCTGACCTAGGGTGACGGGGGAGCTCAGGGATTCAAGGTGGCGGTGTCGTATTCACAGGATGTGACGCTGAGGCGCCTTTATTTAGAATCGATCCGGTTTCTAATAGGGTATTTCTCCAATGGATGAATTATTTTGGATGCATTTCCACATGCAAATAATCTTTCTATGCCGGGTGATAATTCTGCAGATTTCTATCTCTGTGGCTCGGGTTCTTGTTATGTCGTCATCTGCAAGTCCTAAGTATGAAATTGTTGGGGACAAATGGATGAGTGTGCGAAGTATAGCTATTTTTTACACCTCATGCTGTGGTTTTATGCAGGCAAAAAACTATACATATAACACCTATAAAGAAATATATCAAGACACTTTATTACAAAAAACACAAAATATACATTGATCAGCGATTTAAAAAAAGATTCCGAACAGACTCGTATGATGGAAAGCCGATAAATAAATATATAAAATCCTATAGTAAACTCAAGAACTACTGCCATAATTAATCAATATATATCCTATTATATCTTAAAAAAAAATACGGACAATTACTGCGTCCCCAGTTCCCCCTTGATTGGCGATGGCCTTACTGTTGACGTGGCTCTCTGGAAGCTGAGAACAGGATTGGTGCCAATTATATGTATTAAGTGACGAAGGAATTGTCTGCCCAAGCGGAAACACTTGCGGGTGGGGTATCGCTCTGTCCTACGTCCTGGGTTTTTCGGAACATATGGCGATATGGAAATACCATATTTTTCAGACTGTGGGACACACGTTACTATAAACACCCTCCAGGTTTAGGGAGCAGAAAATAAGAAAAACGTATTTCCTATTAATTAAAACTTGCCCGATAGTGTAAAGAAGTGGAGGGGACAATATCACTGATTATAATGCATTAGGGTTTCTCTACAACTTGTGTATTATACGGCACACATTATATACACACTCTGCAGCAGACATATACATATACACAACACTGCTACATACATGCACACAGCTCTGCTACATACACAGATCAGCTATATATACGCACACTGCTCTACAACACACAACTCCGCTACAAACACACAACTGTGCCTTATCAGCGCACTGCTCTGCTACATATGCACACAGCTCTGATATATATACATCTCTGCTACATACACACACAGCTCTGCTACATATACACTCACACATTTTGATGTTTCTTGCATGTATTGTACTTGTGGAATGACCTGAAAAGTTACGTAGTCATTGCCAAAGTCCCAGATAACCCTTTTAAGAAGGCTTCCTTATGTAAAAGGAGGTGTTTGAATTCAACCATCCCTTTAAAGCCTCTTTACGCATTTCTTTAATTATTAGATTTCTCAATTTATTTCTCAAGATTTATCATAAATTTCAAAGGAGAACTCGGGGACCCTGTGATAAAGCTTTTGGTCTTTCTGGCAGTTCTGTGCCATCTTGTTTTCTTTAATTTTCTATACTATGATAATAAAATCTGGAGATTGAATAATTAGTTGAATTGTTTCTTTTCTACTTCCTTAAAGGGAACCTATCACGTTGCACATGCAGTCCGATCTGTGTACAGCACAGTATAGAGAAGAAGACACGGAACGCAATGATATATAGGTGTATTAGAAAGTTTCAGCATCATTTGTATTTTATTCGTTGAAATCCCTGATGTTTGTATGTATGAGTCCAGTGGGCGGTCTTACTCAGTGACTGACAGCTATCTCCATGCACAGTCATACAGGACAGACTGTCAGTCACTGAGTAGGACCGCCCACTGGACTCATACATACAAACATCGGGGATTTCAATTAATAAAATACAAGTTTTACTGAAACTTTTCCCACAAAAATGTCAGCTCCCCCTGCTCTCTAACATCCTTTCTGCAGATCAGAGACCATTTTGAACTTGACACGTTCCTTTTAAGCTTTTGGTGAGAACATTGTTCATGCCTGTAGGAATATTTTATACAGGACATACTGGAAAGTTAGTGTTTCTGTTGTAGAATAATTCCCGCTCCTTTTTCCCGCTCCTTTTTCTTTTTTAGGCGATGGGTCTAGCAAGAAAGTCGCGAAACATAAAGCTGCAGAGTCGGCATTGAACATTCTAAGAGGAGATGCGAACCTGAAGTGAGAATCGTTTTCTGCGTTATTTTATGCTATTTTTTTCTAGATTTTCTTTCGCGAGATGCATTACATTTAAAGGGATAAAAAGTTTTCCTGTGTCTAGAAAAAGACGGGCCGCTCTGCCTCGCTTATGACGGTGCTGCCAAGCCCCAATCTGAGGGGTCAGAGCCCCGACCTCCGGATTATAAGGGGTCACAGCAGTTGGATCTCCCCTTTTCTAAGAATAATTTGTTATTTTGGGAATAACCCCTTTTGAAGGGTTTATATACCGTTGCCTTCTACTTTTGCATCACTTTACATTTTTATTTTCTATGAAGATCTAAATGATGCATCCAAGAGAAATCTGATTATTTTCCTCCTCCTGAGGGTAATGCATGGGGAAAAAATAAATGTTCTGCAAAACGTAAGTTTAGTTTTCACTTACCAACTTTTATGTCGATTTACAGTTTGCCTATGACTGAACCCATCCCAAAAGACGTATCCAAACAACCAAGCAGCCAGACTCAGGGCAATCCCATTGGTTCATTACAGGTACCTGATTGTGTGTATGTATAGCAGGGCGGTGTGTGTCTGCTCCGATCATGTATTCCTTACATAACCTAAGTCCGCCGTGCACATTATATGATAGGTCGTCCGGCAGCCATCTCTCACATACACAGGGGCGCTCGTTCGGCCGGGCACTCCTGGGTTTTGTATGAGAAAGACCTGTCGGGTGGCTGATCTCCGGGAAAACGGTACGATTAGCAGTCCGACATCAGACATTCTGGTTGGATATTTTCCTCAACCATGAATTGTCCGAAGCTCCCATATACATCATCCATACCCATCAGTAACTGCGAATTCAGCCAACACTAGTCTAAAGTGTATAGGGGGCTTTACTGACATGAGGAACCAGTGTGAGGCTATGTGCACACATTCAGGATTTTTCGCGTTTTTTCGACCGTTTACCGCTGGAAAAACGCTTAAAAAACGCATACATAAGCATCCCATCATTTTTAATGCATTCTGCAATTTTTGTGCACATGATGCGTTTTTTTCCGCAAAAAAAAACGCATCACGGTAAAAAACGCTGCATGTTCATTAATTTTGCGGATTTTTCACGTTTTTCCCGCTTTTTAATGCATCGGGAAGCTCCGGAGAAAAGGCGCAAACAAACGTCAAAACGGGAAAAATTCGCATGCGGATTTCCTGCAGAAAAAGTCCGGTTTTGTTCAGGAAAATTCTGCAGAAAATCCTGACGTGTGCACATAGCCTAATACCTGCTGGTATTTTAACCTAAATACAGGTGTTACTAGACTGTTTTTGTGTTTAGGAGTCTGTAGGGAAAAATAGATTTCACTAGAGGTTCTCTATAACTGTTGTATATGTACTGCACCTTTGCCATCCCTGTGGGAGCTCATCAGTGGTTGAATGTCGGGATCAGAGAAGTCTGGATTTTTTACCGCTTTGATGCCTTGGTCAGTAGCGACTACAGCATTGAAGGTGTTTGAAAGCGGTATGGGAGCTACCTGCTTCAGATTAGTGACGCCGTACAACACAAGTGTGGGTGAAAAGGTTTTACTATGGCAGCCTAGGACTCCAAGGCCACCATACATATCATATGTAAGCGTGTGGAGGCCTCCCGACTATTGCCCGCTAATAATATAGATTGTGTAGCGGCCTCCTCACTGTCTCCTAACAGGATAATATGTATGGAGGCCTCCTGACTCTCCCCCCTACTGTATAATATGTATGGAATAGAATGAAAGTCCGCTAGGACAGGGTCCTCTCCCCTCTGTACCAGTCTGTCATTGTAAACTTGTTTACTGTAAACGATATCTATAACTCTGTATGTAACCTCTTTCTCATGTACACCACCATGGAATTAATGGTGCTATATAAATGAATAATAATAATAATAAATGGTGACTCTCCCCTTACTGTATAATATGTATGGAGGCCTCCTGACTCTCCTCCCTACTGTATAATCTGTATGGTGACTCTCCCCATACTGTATAATATGTATGGAGACTTCCTGACTCTCCTCCCTACTGTATAATGTGTAAGGTGACTCTCCCCCTACTGTATAATATGTATGGAGACCTCCTGACTCTCCTCCCTACTGTATAATGTGTATGATGACTCTCCCCCCCTACTGTATAATATGTATGGAGACCTCCTGACTCTCCTCCCTACTGTATAATGTGTATGGTGACTCTCCCCCCTACTGTATAATATGTATGGAGACTTCCTGACTCTCCTCCCTACTGTATAATGTGTATGGTGACTCCCCCCCCCCCTACTGTATAATATGTATGGAGACCTCCTGACTCTCCTCCCTACTGTATAATGTGTACGGTGACTCTCCCTCCCCCCTACTGTGTAATATGTATGGAGACTTCCTGACTCTCCTCCCTACTGTATAATGTGTATGGTGACTCTCCGCCTACTGTATAATATGTATGGAGACCTCCTGACTCTCCTCCCTACTGTATAATGTGTATGGTGACTCTCCTCCCCTACTGTATAATATGTATGGAGACCTCCTGACTCTCCTCCCTACTGTATAATGTGTATGGTGACTCTCCCCCCCACTGTATAATATGTATGGAGACCTCCTGACTCTCCTCCCTACTGTATAATGTGTATGGAGACCTCCTGACTCTCCTCCCTACTGTATAATGTGTATGGTGACTCTCCCCCCCCCTACTGTATAATATGTATGGAGACTTCCTGACTCTCCTCCCTACTGTATAATGTGTATGGTGACTCTCCGCCTACTGTATAATATGTATGGAGACCTCCTGACTCTCCTCCCTACTGTATAATGTGTATGGTGACTCTCCTCCCCTACTGTATAATATGTATGGAGACCTCCTGACTCTCCTCCCTACTGTATAATGTGTATGATGACTCTCCCCCCCCCTACTGTATAATATGTATGGAGACCTCCTGACTCTCCTCCCTACTGTATAATGTGTATGGTGACTCTCCCCCCTACTGTATAATATGTATGGAGACTTCCTGACTCTCCTCCCTACTGTATAATGTGTATGGTGACTCCCCCCCCCCCTACTGTATAATATGTATGGAGACCTCCTGACTCTCCTCCCTACTGTATAATGTGTACGGTGACTCTCCCCCCCCTACTGTGTAATATGTATGGAGACTTCCTGACTCTCCTCCCTACTGTATAATGTGTATGGTGACTCTCCGCCTACTGTATAATATGTATGGAGACCTCCTGACTCTCCTCCCTACTGTATAATGTGTATGGTGACTCTCCTCCCCTACTGTATAATATGTATGGAGACCTCCTGACTCTCCTCCCTACTGTATAATGTGTATGGTGACTCTCCCCCCCCCCCCCCACACTGTATAATATGTATGGAGACCTCCTGACTCTGCTCCCTACTGTATAATGTGTATGGTGACTCTCCTCCCCCCCCTACTGTATAATATGTATGGAGACCTCCTGACTCTCCTCCTACTGTCAAATAAATAAGGCAGCACTCTGTAGCGCCATAGCTTGCAAACATGAAATATGAAAATTGAATTGCATTACTGCACTACAAATACGAAAAACGTGGCTAATTGGCCAATTTATGCGCTAAGCTTTCTCAATTTTTCATATTTCTAGTGCAGTAATGCAGTTCAATTTTCATATTTCATGTCTGCAAGCTATGGCGCTGCAGTGTGCTACCTTATTTATTTGATTGTCTTCGAGTTGGTAACTCTTGGTAAGAACCTGTTCACACCTAGTCTATGTTTGGATGTGACGGTCAGTTTTTTGAAATTTGAAATTTCTCCTCCTACTGTATAATATGTATGGAGACCTCCCGACTCTCCCCTACTGTATAATATGTATGGTGACCTCTTGCCATCCCCCCCCCCCCGCTTTATATGTATGGAGACTTCCTGACTCTCCCCCTACTGTATAATATGTATGGAGACCTCCTGACTCTCCCCCCTACTGTATAATCTGTATGGAGACTTCCTGACTCTCCCCCTACTGTTAAATATGTATGGAGACCTCCTGACTCTCCCCCTACTGTATAATATGTATGGAGACCTCCTGACTCTCCCCCTACTGTATAATATGTATGGAGACCTCCTGACTCCCCCTGCTTTATATGTATGGAGACCTCCTGACTCTCCCCCTACTGTATAATATGTATGGAGACCTCCTGACTCTCCCCCTACTGTATAATATGTATGGAGACCTCCTGACTCTCCCCCTACTGTATAATATGTATGGAGACCTCCTGACTCTCCCCCTACTGTATAATCTGTATGGAGGCCTCCTGACTCTCCCCCTACTGTATAATATGTAAGGAGGCCTCCTGACTCTCCCCCTACTGTATAATATGTATGGAGACTTCCTGACTCTCCCCCTACTGTATAATATGTATGGAGACCCCCTGACTCTCCCCCTACTGTATAATATGTATGGAGACCTCCTGACTCTCCCCCTACTGTATAATATGGAGACCTCCTGACTCTCCCCCTACTGTATAATCTGTATGGAGACCTCCTGACTCTCCCCCTACTGTATAATATGTAAGGAGGCCTCCTGACTCTCCCCCTACTGTATAATATGTATGGAGACTTCCTGACTCTCCCCCTACTGTATAATATGTATGGAGACCCCCTGACTCTCCCCCTACTGTATAATATGTATGGAGACCTCCTGACTCTCCCCCTACTGTATAATATGTATGGAGACCTCCTGACTCTCCCCCTACTGTATAATATGTATGGAGACCTCCTGACTCTCCCCCTACTGTATAATATGTATGGAGGCCTCCTGACTCTCCCCCTACTGTATAATATGTAAGGAGGCCTCTTGACTCTCCCCCTACTGTATAATATGTATGGAGAATTCCTGACTCTCCCCCTACTGTATAATATGTATGGAGACCCCCTGACTCTCCCCCTACTGTATAATATGTATGGAGACCTCCTGACTCTCCCCCTACTGTATAATATGTATGGAGACCTCCTGACTCTCCCCCTACTGTATAATATGTATGGAGACTTCCTGACTCTCCCCCCTATTGTATAATATGTATGGAGGTTTCCTAGCTTTCTTCCTACAGTATAATATGTATGGGGACCTCCTGACTCTCCCTCTACTTTATAACATATATGAAGGCTTCCTAGCTTTCTTCCTCCAGTACAATGTGTATAGGGACATCCCGACTGTCCCCTGATAGATTATGTTGGGGAAGAGAAGCATCCAGCCTTGGGAATTCAAAGGCCCATCCTTTTGCTCAGCATAGATAAGCCATAGGATTTTGGCAGACTCTCGCAGAGAACAGAGGAGCGCTCAGCTGAGTCGAACGTTTCTGTGCACGTGGGTGTCAGGAGAGACAGCTGCCGGTCAACTATTCTTCATCCAATGAATTAAAGGGAATCTGCTACAAGGTTTTTGCCACCTAATCTTAGAGCAGCATAATGTTGAGACATAGACCCCGGTTCCAGCAATATATCACTTACTAAGCTGCTTACTGTAGTTTAGATAAATTCATTGTTTTATCAGCAGGAGATTATCAGCAAACCTGTTCTATGTAGTACATGAGCTCTGTATAACCCAGCCCCCACCACCTATTGTCAGCTTTCTGCCTATGCACAGTGTACACAGAGTTGTCAATCAGTGACAGTTATACACAGCTCAGCATTTTGAGCACCGCTAAATCTGCAGCTGAGAAAAAGGATTTTATGAAAATTACAGCGAGCAGCTCAGTAAGTGACACATCTCTGGAATCAGGATCTCTGCCCCTACATCATGCTGCACTCAGATTAGTTGGCAAAAATATGCGGATATTAGTGGGACGAGTGCTTTGACTCGTGGCAATGGTAGGTTAAACATCACGGAAAGATGGTGTTTTGGGGGGGGGGACAGATCAGCGCCAATAAACTTGAAAGTAGTTTAGTATCTTAAGTCGAGCAGTAGGAAATAGCGAAGTTGCGGAATAAGTTCACAATGCAGCCAAGTACGTGCTACTAAACTGATATACTTGGAAAGATGGCAACGCGCCACATTTATCCGGGTTGTCTTTGGCAGCTGCCCTGTGACTTGGTCGTAATCCATAGCTGACGTCCTGCAACAGCAGGTCATCTTCATGTCGAATTTGAGAAGGGCCTGAGCTCCTGGTAACTTTGGCACATAGCTCTCGGCGAGGAGGAGGAAGAGGCGAGCTGTTCTTCCTTTGTACATTTCCTTCGAGACTGTTCTCCCCACGCTGGCGATTGGCGCTGCCTCCATCATACACGCTCTGCCCTGGAATTTTCAGTATTAGTTAAAGTCGATTATGAGTCGTTGGTATGGCCGTGTTCACAATGTACTATATGCAGTATGTGGCAAATCACAATTTTATTTGGATGCTGAATTTATCACGATAACGTCTGTTAAAAAAAAAAGAAGGCCACTTGTCAAAAAGTTACGTAAAGGGATTGATTGAGGTTAAGGCTATGTGCACACGATGCGGATTTGCTGCGGATCCGCAGCGGATTTTTCCGCGCAGAAACGCTGCAGATCCGCACTGTGATGTACAGTACAATGTTACTCAATGGGATAAAAAAAAATAGCTGTGCAGAATTGCTGCGGATTTCAAAGAAGTGCATGTCACTTCTTTTGTGCGGATCTGCAGCGTTTCTGCACCCCTCCATGTTAAAAATCCGCAGTGGCAAAAACCGCAGAAAATCCGCACAAAATTCACATCAATTCCGCATAAAAACCGCGGCAAATCTGCGGCTGCGGATTCTGCCAGGAAATGCGGATTATGTGCAGAAAATTCTGCACCTCTTTTCTTACGTGTGCACATAGCCTAAAAGGGTGAGTTACAGCCAGGGCTGGGAACAATCGGCGGCACAGATTTCGTTATAATGTAGATTCATGTGTTGCTGTTGCCATCGTGGCTAATAAATCATAACAAGTCCAAAAGTTTTTTTATTTTTTGGAGCGTCATGGTCACAACATATCCACATTCAATTGCATCATGCTGCCACGTACCAGCAGCATAGCGCGGATTGTGCCAATAATTTGCAGCCAAAGACGCCGCGCAGGAGACCGGGAAGAGAAGGGGGCTGGCCCTAAATAGTCTGATGGGAGGACAATAGTGGGTCAGGCCTGGGTTGTTCCGGGATATAGTGACATGATGGTCATGCATAAGCTGGAGGCTGGATGAGAGGCTATTGCAGTAGTGGAGGGAAGGCTTCATTCAGATGTCCGAGTACGGACCGCGGGTCTCCTGATCTGACCATATATATATAGGTATATACGAAGCTGTCCAGTTTGGGGCAGGAGACCCTCGGCCAGTCCGTGCATCGTGGTCCGTACTTGGATCGTGATACACATGGACATGTGGAGGAGGTGTAGGATGGACAGATCAGTATGGTCGCCGGTACTATGTGTGAACATCACAAATGATAAAACATTGTAGTGAACGGGGTTATAAGGGACTGATCTCGTCCCTCTGATCGCTGCTTGTAGGCTCTCGTTCTATAACCTGCCCACGTTTCTTTTTTCCAGGAGCTTGCTGTACAGAAAGGATGGCGACTACCTGAGTATTTTGTATCTCAAGAATCAGGGCCACCCCACAAGAGAGAGTTCACCATGTCCTGCCGTGTAGAAACTTTTGTAGAAACCGGTAAGATTATTCCATGTGCATTTATAACATTTCCACGTGATCGGATGATGCTTTGCATCGCAGATTAAGGAGCAGTCTGGTAAGAAGTTAGTGTTTGTTTTTTCTATCTTCCCTCCAGGTATCAGCACATCAAAAAAGACGGCAAAGAAAATGGCAGCAGAAAAGTTGTTTGCCAAACTGAAAAGCATTCCAGCTGACAAGATCAACGTGTCTATAGTGAGTATATAGGGTGGATGTAAGATGGGGTCGGACTGCAGGCTCAGCAGTTTGGCCTCTCCGCTTATCGGCCAGGGTAGTTTACCTTCTCTCAGCACTGAACGTATTGGTAGAGGAGTGCAAAAAGATTCGCATGACGGGGTCCAGCAGCTGAATCCATAAACTGTAGCCGCCGGATTAGAGCCCTGCAAATTTCATCCTTCCTGGCTGCAACCCTGGTGCCTCTTCTGATTAGTATAACCGCCACAACGTCATCTGTATGTCACCGCAACAATGAAGTCTACAAATAGACAAGTCGGAGATTTGGTGGGCTCTAATCCGGCAGCTACAGACTACCGCCTGGAAGCTGATGCCAACATATGCCGCCAACGCGCTGACCCCTGCCAATTATCAGAATGAAATGGCTATGGCACAGAGTGCCGCTTCCTATTTATATGTCACCAGTCTCTTTAAGACAAACTTTTTAAAGAGGACCTGTCACCAGGAGAAAAGTGCCCAGTTTTTGCTCTTATTTTATTCCTGATGCTTCCCTGATTTTTTTTTAATCCTTGATACTGTTGCCAAGGTGTAGGCCTCTTTTTACTTAATGCTAATTGTTATGGTCTTTACCTAGGGGGCGTGGCTCACAGGGTAATACTGCAGAGAATCTAAAGACACGCCCCAGAGGATCCAGTGAGCACTGCCCCTTTGGAAAAGACCAGGAAAATTGGCATTAAATAAAAAGGCCAAACTTATGGCAGATTTTAAAAAAATGTACTATTCAGGAGAGCAGCAGGAATAAAATTATAGAGCAAAAAATTGGCCTCTTAGTATCTGATGTTTTTTTATGTGGACCTTGTAGTAGATCTATTTTAAAGCCCATGTTAAAAAACTATGTACATGTACCCTTATTGTCCCCCCTGACACAGAGCACGTAGCAGATCATTTCAGGCAGCACCTTATAACGACTGCTGTCCGCAGCATTGGTGACAATAAAGAATAATACAGGAACCCTTGGTCTGCGATATGTACAGCATATTATTTATGTCACCGCACAATCCAATCTTCTGATTAGCCGTGGCCGCAGTAAAATATTTTTCTGCCACCTGCCTTTCACACTTTTTTGGCACACACGAGGTCTAGTGTGGGCTGTGGACAAGTTTGTATCATAAGAAAACGTATTTTTTTATGACGTTCACAGTTTTCTTAATCATTTTAGAAAAAGCCTGCTGGCAACAATCCTGGGGGGTGTACCTGGGACTCCCTGAAAAATTCATCTGGTGAGAAAATAAACCTGCTGAAGAAAAGTGCACTGAGTATTCCCAACACAGACTATGTGAAAATGCTGACCGAGGTGGCAGAGGAGCAGGATTTCCGAGTTTCCTACATGGATATAGGTAAGGCCGGACCCAATTGTTGTGTATGTTTTTGGGGTTTTGTTGTTTTTTTTTTTGGGGGGGGGGGGGGGGGGGGGTTGGTATTTTATGAAATTGTAAGGATGATAAAACTACTCCTGCAGGTCTCTCATCACTATTTCAACAAGTGCCAAGAATTGACAAAAGTTTGGGTGGCGTAGGATCAATATTGTCTAGTAGCACAGTAGTATAAGTAGTCAAATACTGTATTTTTTGCACTATATGATGCACCTTTTTTATAATACGCACCCCAAGGTTAAACAGAAAAAATAGAAAAAAAAATAATAATTTCCTACCAATTAAAATTTTTCTGGTGGTGTATAGAAGTGGACAGGTCTATATTGCTAAATATAATGCACAAGTATAGAATAGGAAGGCAATCCATCTATTGTTAGTCCTTCTCTATAGCTTGTGTATTATACACATAAAGCTTTACAACTCACACGTTGTATACACTTTCTTCAGCACACACATATACAGCTCTGCTGCATACATAATTAACACACACGCATCTCTGCTACATACACATGCATTTCTGCTACATACACACGCATTTCTGCTACATACACTCGCAGCTCTGCTACATACAGACGCAGCTCTGCTACATACACACGCAGCTCTGGTACATACGCACACATCTCTGCTGCATACACATGGAGCTCTGCTACATACACACGCAGTTCTGCTGCATACACACGGAGCTCTGCTGCATACACACGCAGTTCTGCATATACACGGAGCTCTGCTACATACACGCAGCTCTGCTACATAGACACGCAGCTCTGCTACATACACACACGACTCTCCTACATACCTGGCCTTCAGCCAGTAAGGACCTGCAGCATCCATGCAGCTTCAGTGATATGCCGCCCCTGGTAGATTTCTTTGCTACCTTGCACTGACTATAAAATGCACACTCTTTATTAGCAAACTTGTTTTCTTGTTAAAAAAGTCCATCTTATAGTCCAAAAAAATCTGGTACTTGTTTACAGTGCTTTGGTGAGGCAGATGGGCCACATGTCTTGGAAAGCATCAATCAAATCATTTTCAGACATTGATATCCATAACATTGATGGTTTTATTTTTATTTTTTGCCTTTTTTGGATTCTCACTCTTGAAGAAATGTACAAAAAGCTATGATTTCCATTGGGAATTTAAATTGTTGTCCACGACTTTAAAACATATTCTAAATTATCCAAGGGTGAGGGGGAAAAATAATAAAAAAAATAATAATTTCCTACCTGACTGGTGCTGCTCCTCTGTACTCCATACTGTGTCCCCCACCAGTCTCTTAGCTGCATCTTCCTGCTAGGGGCATTGTGGGACCGCTGCAGCTGATCAGCAGACACCGATTGGCTGCAGTGGTCATGTGATGTCCCCTGTCGGAGAAGCTAAGATATTGGCAGGGAACATATTGCAGAGTATCGATGAGCAGTATTGGTCATCTAAGTAACTTTTTTTTTTTTATATATACACATTTTCCTACCTCCCATGGACCATTCCAGGGGGATGTGATGGTACCACTAGGCACATTGCTCCAGATCTCCATACATGTTGCATATTTTAGTCTTCGTGGTTAATGAAAATGCATGGTAACGTTATCATATTGGTTTTGTTGCAGAGGAACTAAGCGTCAATGGGCAGTACCAGTGTCTAGCCGAACTGTCCTCCAGCCCGGTCACCGTTTGTCATGGAACTGGGCTTTCATGTGGCAACGCTCACAACGACGCTGCCCATAACGCACTACAGTACTTAAAAATCATGGCCGGAAGAAAATGAAATGGAAAAAAAATAAAAACGGAGACCGAAATGAAGTTTGCGTCCTACCTCTCATTACCTGTCCATTTACAATGAAATGGTCACACTACAAATTAATTGTCACCATTCTGGATCTCTGAGCTCCATACCAAGTATTAAATGTCCTCATGTTCATCTTTTAGTTTGAAATCCGAAATATGTGGTATGAATTTTGGATTTGTTTTTAATGTAACTAAATTGGAGAAACCAGTGCTTTGTGTGTTTTTTTTTGCTTTGGTTTTTCAGTTAGACAATTGATGGTATATTGGTCTCTAATGGTATTCTAGCTGCCCCCTAAAACAAATTGTGTCCATTTTTTTATTTTTTTTTCGGTAATGGAGATCTAGCTAGTTGTCTTTTTTGGAAACAAAAAAAAGGAGCAGTAATAGATGAATTTTTATTCAGCTGGAGCAAATGTATTGAAGATTATTCCTCTCGAATATATGGCGGGCTCCCCATGACCTTGGTGCATTTTGCCGCATAACGTAATCTGTCCGTTGGCTTCGCTCCTATCTTCATGCTATTAGTGTAGGTGGTGGGCAGCGTCTTGGGTGCCTACCGGATTGGTAATGTGCTGTATAAATCAGATGTCACGCACTTCACACCGCCGCTCCGGGCAGCCCTCTTATTTCATATGGTCACACTCGACAGCTCGGTGAAAGCAGCGTCCTGCTGGACTTGTTCAGGGGTAGCAGAAGGCCAGTTAGAATATTCAAGCACCATGAATCCTAATATCTTACTTTCTCCTACGTATCATTGGGGGACACAGGACGAATGGGTGTTATGCTGCTGCCACCAGGAGGACACTAAGTTAAACACACACAAAAGATTAACTCCTCCCCTGCAGTATACACCCACGGCTGGACAATCCGGAGCCAGTTCTTACTTAGTGTCTCAGGAGGCACTTGGGTCCTCAGGACCCCACCAATTTTTCTTTTTGATTTAACGGAGAGAAGGGAGCGACAGGCAAATTTTCAGCCCTGATCTCTCCCGCACCAACAACGGGCAAGTACACGGAGCGTTCCTCCTGTATCCTTTCCCGCGACGATGGATGCCAGCCCTGGCTCACCTTTCAGTGTGGCGACGGTTCCCTAGCGTTCCGATCTCCCTCCCTCCTTTTCAGGCGACCATGGGGACTAATCATCCACCTAAGTCTCCTGGAGCCAGGGCACAGCCGGACAGATTGACAGGGCGTCCGTGCAGCCGTCCACTGCATCACCACTGTATATAGCGGTTGACACATGGCGGCAGTAGCTCTCCACCCTCTCCCTATCAAGGTGAAGGTGGATGGAGCATCGGTCCCATCGCACAAGGTAAGTGCGGGGACCGACGAGCTGGCAGCAGGGGGGGCCCCCTTACTCTCTTCCAATGCGGCTCTGCAGCCGCGGGGCAGCGTGCGGCTCTGCAGCCGCGGGGCAGCGTGCGGCTCTGCAGCCGCGGGGCAGCGTGCGGCTCTGCAGCCGCGGGACAGCGTGAGGCTCTGCAACCGCGGGGCAGCGTGCGGCTCTGCAGCCGCGGGGCAGCGTTATTCCTCTGTGGGGGCTCGGCGGCGCCCAGGCCCGGGCCGGACTAGCGCCCGCCTACAAGCACGCCGCCGCCCGCCCACGACACGCCCCCTCCCTGGGCGCTTCTCGCTCCCGAGAAGCGCCCTTCTCACATCTCGGCGGCCATCTTGGATCAGGAAGTGCGCTGACGGCTCTGCAGCACCGCAGCGCACAGGAGGATCTCCCTGCCAGCCACCGCAGAACTTAGGTGAGACGCACCCAATAGGATTGTCTCCCCCCCTGCCAGTACGCTCATTTAATCAGAAACATGTCACAGTCTAGGCATAAACAGACTGGAAAGACCCACTCTGTTATTTTTGCTGTGTGCACCTCCTGCAAGATATCTCTGCCCCGAGGTCACACTACCCCGCTGTGCTCCGCCTGCGAAACGCCTGCGGCACAGGATACTCCGGCCTCTGACCCGGAATGTACCGAGCCTAGTACCCCCGCATGGGCGTCCTCCCTCGCTCGCTCTGTGGCATCTTTGGAAAGGACGATACAGTCCCTCCGTGACCCGTCCCTTACTCAGGGAACTTCCACGGAGGTTGTAACGCGGTCTAAGAACCCTTCCCGGTCTAGAGGTCGTACTGTTTCTAGAAGCCCTCACTCATCCAAGAAAAGGTCCAGAGTAATGTCTCCGGTCCGTGATCAGCCCTCAAACTCAGAGAGCGATGTCTCTCGTCACTCTTCCCCGACTCATAGCAGGGAATCCCTCCTGGATGACGCATCCGACGCGTCCTGTTCTCCAGAGTATCGTCACGATCAAGAGACTCTAGATTCTCTTATAGATTCTGTTAGTCAGACGCTTCAGTTAGAGGATGAAATCCCGTCCAAGGCGGCTCATCCCGTGTCATTTGGGCGAGCCACAAAGGCTCATAAATTTTTTCCTACGCACCCTCAGTTCAAGGATATTGTAGATCAACATAGAGTCCGTCCGGATAAACGTTTCTCAGGTCAGAAGGCTATGCAATCAAAGTATCCGTTCGCTCAGGACCTAACTAAGGAGTGGTCTCAGTCACCCTCCGTGGACCCGCCAGTGTCGCGGCTAGCCACCAAGGCGGTTCTATCCTCCTCCGAGGGTGCGTCCATCAAGCATCCCACTGATAGACAAATTGACCAGATGGCTCGCTCGGCTTTTGAAGCCTCCTCGGCTTCTCTCTTTCCCTCTTTTGCCATCACGTGGGTCGCAAAAGCCATGTCCCATTGGGCAGAGTCTTTATCCTCTACGGCACTACGGGCCGACTTACCCCCAGAAATTTCACACCTGGCCACTCAGATCGCCAGAGCGGGGGACTTTGTAGTTTCCGCGTCCTTAGACGCGGCCAACTGTGCCTCACAGGCAGCGGCCAATGCTGTCACGATCCGCAGATCCCTTTGGCTCAGGGACTGGAAAGCGGACTCGGGATCCAAGAAATCCCTCACGTCTCTTCCATACCAGGGCGAACGTCTATTTGGGGATAAACTAGACAAAATAATCGCAGACTCCACAGGAGGAAAGAGCAAATTTCTTCCCCAGCAACGTACTTTTCGCCCCTTTCGCAATCAACAGGGCCGAGGCCGATATTTCCGTTTCGGCTCCAATTGGTCCAATCCCTCCTCCGCGCCACCTGGCGTCGGGAGAGGTCAGCGCAAGGACAGAGCCTCCCAGCCGTCTTACAAGCCTTCTCCCACTTGGAGAGGCAGACCCAGACAACAGGGATCCCGAGGGCCCAGACCTGGCAGGTCCCCACCTCAATGACTTTTGGCAAACACCGAAGGACACCGACAAAGTAGGCGGCCGCCTACTTTTCTTTCGGGACGCGTGGCTCTCGGTAGTTTCCGACCGATGGGTCCGCGACCTAGTGTCCTACGGTTACAGGATAGAGTTTGTCTCTCTTCCCCCGCCTCGTTTCTTCCAGTCCCCCCCTCCCAGGGCAAGGGTCGGTCAGTATTTCCAGGCTATAAGGTCGCTATGGGAAGATGGGGTCATCATCCCGGTACCTCAGAACGAGTGGTACCAAGGTTTTTATTCCAACCTTTTCATCGTACCAAAAAAGGACGGCTTAGTACGTCCAATACTAGACCTCAAACTTCTCAACAGGTACGTACGCGTACATCATTTCCGTATGGAGTCCCTCCGCTCGGTGATTGCCTCTCTGGAAGAGGGCGAGTTTCTTGCATCTCTAGATGTGCAGGACGCTTATCTGCACATCCCCATCCTACCGTCTCATCAGCGGTTCCTCCGCTTCGCGGTCCAGGGACACCATTTTCAGTTTGTCGCCCTACCCTTCGGGCTTGCCACTGCCCCTCGGGTATTCACCAAGGTCATGGCAGCTGCCGTGGCCATTCTCCATGCTCGAGGTATAGTGGTGTTGCCCTACTTGGACGACATTCTCATAAAGGGTCCCTCTTTTCGGTCCTGCTCAGAAGCAGTAGACGTCACGATAAATACCTTTTTGCGCCTGGGTTGGAAGATCAATTTCAAAAAATCTTCTCCAGTCCCGGCTCAAACCATATCCTACCTGGGGATGATCCTAGATTCCTCTCGGGGTCTAGTACTTCTACCTCCGGAAAAGGTATCCACTCTGCAGAGAGAAGTCCGAAAGCTTACCCAACCTCTCCCTCACTCCCTACGTTTCTCCATGAGGGTTCTCGGCAGGATGGTGGCGGCAATGGAGGCAGTGCCCTTTGCGGTATTTCACCTCCGTCCCCTACAGCACGCCCTTCTAGCAGTATGGGACAGGAATCCTGCCTCGCTAGACCGCCGTCTCCTGCTCTCTCGCTCAATCAGGCAGTCCCTCAGGTGGTGGACCAAGAGGTCCTCCCTGACTCGGGGGAAGTCCTTTCTTCCGGTGCACTGGTTGGTCGTCACAACGGACGCCAGTCTCTTCGGCTGGGGCGCTGTGTTCCGATGCCACTCGACTCAGGGTCGCTGGTCCCCGCAGGAATCCCAGCTGCCCATCAACATCCTAGAGATTCGGGCAATCCGACTGGCACTCCGCCAGTTTCAGCCGTTTCTTTCCGGCCGCGCGGTCAGAGTCCAGTCCGACAACGCCACTGCGGTAGCCTACATCAACCGGCAAGGGGGCACTCGCAGCAAGGCGGCCATGGTCGAGGTATCGCTCATTCTCCGCTGGGCCGAGACCAACCACTCCATACTATCAGCAGTTTACATCCCGGGCGTGGAAAACTGGGAAGCGGACTTTCTAAGTCGCCACAGCCTCGATCCCGGAGAGTGGTCTCTCCATCCCGCAGTCTTTCACCAGATATGCTCTCGTTGGGGGACTCCGGACGTGGACCTGATGGCATCTCGCCTCAATTGCCAGGTTCCCGTCTTCATGGCCAGGTCTCACGACCCCTCAGCCTTCGGAGCCGACGCTCTAGTCCTCTCATGGCAGGGTTTCAGACTCCCATACATTTTTCCCCCAATTCCTCTTCTGGCAAAGGTAATCAGGAAGATCAGGGCAGAACGGATTCCAGTAATTCTCATCGCCCCGGACTGGCCGCGCAGGACGTGGTACGCCGAGATGGTGCAACTGGTCTCAGACGTACCCTGGAGGCTGCCAAGTCGCGCAGACCTTCTGTCTCAAGGGCCCATTTACCACCCGAACTCAGAGGCCCTATCTTTAACGGCGTGGCCGTTGAGTCCTGGGTACTGAGGCAGAAGGGTTTGCCCCAGACGGTTATATCTACCATGCTCCGCGCACGCAAGCCTTCCTCCATGCGCATCTACCACCGCGCCTGGAAGGCTTACTTCGCCTGGTGCAGAGATCGGGGTCGGTCTCCCCTCCAATTTTCTATTCCTCACATTTTGGAATTCCTCCAATCAGGCGTAGACTTGGGCCTTGCTCTCAGCTCTCTTAAGGGCCAAATTTCTGCTCTCTCGGTTCTTTTCCAGAGAAGGATTGCAAACAAATTGCAAGTCAAGACTTTCATCCAGGGAGTTTCTCATATGGTTCCACCTTACAAGATGCCCTTGGAACCATGGGATCTGAATCTGGTCCTCTGTGCTCTTCAAGAGCCACCCTTTGAACCCTTGCAAGAAGTGTCCTTGCGGTTCTTATCGTGGAAGATTGCCTTTCTCGTGGCTGTCACGTCTATTAGACGTGTCTCTGAGCTAGCAGCCCTGTCTTGCCAACCTCCTTTCCTCGTGTTCCACCAGGACAAGGTAGTTCTACGGACATGTCCGACTTTTCTTCCGAAGGTCGTTTCCTCATTCCATCTTAATGAGGAGATTGTTCTTCCCTCACTGTGCCCTGCTCCTTCTCACCGCACGGAAAGGGCGCTCCACACTCTGGACCTAGTGAGGGGTCTCAGACGTTATGTCTCCAGAACTGCGTCTCTCCGTAGGTCAGACGCCTTGTTCGTTCTTCCGGAAGGGCCACGGAAGGGTCTACCCGCTTCCAAGGCCTCCATTGCCAAGTGGATTCGTTCCGCCATCCAAGAGTCCTACCGTGTCAAGGGGCACGCCGCACCTCCGGGGATCAAGGCTCATTCTACCCGGTCAGTCGGCGCGTCCTGGGCCATCCGGCATCAGGCATCGGCAGCACAGGTCTGTAAGGCTGCCACATGGTCCAGCCTACATACGTTCACGAAGCACTACCATGTGCACTCTCAGGCCTCGGCAGACGCGTCCGTCGGTAGGCGAATCCTACAGGCGGCAGTGTCTCATCTGTAGCTCGTAGGCACGCACAGCATTTATAACTTCTTGTTGCCCACCCAGGGACTGCTTTGGGACGTCCCATTCGTCCTGTGTCCCCCAATGATACGTAGGAGAAAAGGAGATTTTTGTGTACTCACCGTAAAATCTCTTTCTCCGAGTCAATCATTGGGGGACACAGCACCCTCCCTGTTAGCCTAGTTTGGCTTGGTTATTCTTTTCAGTCTGTGTTTTTGACTATAACATGTTTTCTGTTTTTAACTGGTTTACTCCTACTGCTTTGTTACCGAACTGGCTCCGGATTGTCCAGCCGTGGGTGTATACTGCAGGGGAGGAGTTAATCTTTTGTGTGTGTTTAACTTAGTGTCCTCCTGGTGGCAGCAGCATAACACCCATTCGTCCTGTGTCCCCCAATGATTGACTCGGAGAAAGAGATTTTACGGTGAGTACACAAAAATCTCCTTACTCGTAGACCTGAAGGACACAAACTTCTGTATAAAGCCCCAATAATCTGTATTCTCTAGGGTAAAGTTCAGACCTTGTTTGAAAAGTCTCCGTATATTTTTATTTTAAGGGGTTTCATTTAGTGATGAACTAACTTGCGCGCTCGGGTGATGAGTGACTTCGGTGTGCTTGAAAAATATGTTCCGACTCCCGGCAGTTGCATGTCCGCGGCTGTTCGACAGTCACAACACATGCAGGGATTTGCCTGTGTTAGTTGATCCCTGCATGTGTTGTGGTTGTCAAACACCCGCGAGACATGCAACCATGCGGACCCTAAACGTATTTTTCAAGAACACCGAAGACACTCGGTTAGCACCCAAGCATGGCCAGATAACGCCTTATCCCATCACGTTCGCTCATCACTAGTTCGCTCACTAATCCTGACAAAGAAGCTTGCTCAGTTATCCTACGCACAGTGGTGTTCCTGGCTTTGGACCTCCACAACAAGACAGTAACACTGGATCCTACCAGTATTCCACCATGCTTAGGAAAGTCATTCTTAGGCATTTGCTAATATTAATATTACACCTACTACATATTGGATACCGCTTTAAGGTGGATTTACACCACTCAACTTACGGCGGTCGTTTACAAAGGCTCCGCTAAACAATGCGCACTGAACTATCTGTAATAGAGCTTACATTGGGCACGAGATCCTACTTTTCTCAGCAGCACAAGTCCTGATAACACCGGACAATGTACTTCAGAGAACAAAGATCTTCTGTCCAGCACAAAACATCATTTCACTCAACAAAAAGAGCATTTTGCCGATTCCTCAGGTGGTCAGTAGCCTTTACTAGACTCCATTGTTACTGTGACGTGAACATTCCCAGGATCGCTCATTCACAATAATCTTGCAGCATAAAGGGGCCCTTTAGACTAGAGAATCTTAAAGATGAGCCAAATTTATAAAAAAAACGACACGAACCACAATGATAAAGCCGGCACATTGTAAGACTGTTAAGTCTAAGTTTACACTTTTTGGGTTATATAATTGCAGTGTGTACATCTCCGTTTTGCATATGGGACCATGCTCGCAGCTAGGGCTAGTGCACACAGATGCAGTCACGCTTGCAATTTGCAGTCACGATCAGCTTGTGAATTGCCACTCTCATCTGAACGTAGCTAAAAAGTATCCCAGAGGGAAAACTCACCCCTAGTGATCTTCTCATAGATGGAGACCTTAGAGGTTGAAAACTCAGAAATCCATTCAGGTCTGCTAAGCTTAAAGATGTCCAACTTTGGGGATTTTTTTTTTTTTTCTTACTTGGGTCTAAAAATTATTTTTGCAATTAGGTTTTATTCAAAATTTTGCCTCTTATAACCCCAGTATGGACTGGAGGAGGACAACACTAACAAGCAGGAAGAGAACCTGTCCTACCTACATAATAGTAAGTGCCACAAACTGATCTGATAAAATCAAGACAATGTGGCCGACCACTCATTCTGCAGTCGGCAATAGACTGTGTGATACAATTTTTGATCAAACCCAATTGCAAAAATAATTTTTAGCCCCAGTTGCATCCACTTAACTAAGAAAAAAACCTTTAACCCTTTTTCATTTGAAAAGCCGCAACCCCATTCATTCTCGAGAGCAATGGTGGTCAGAGTTTACGAGTGACAGCATTGTGACCTTTTGACAAACCTATGGCAGATGTCCACAGTACATACAGTGTGTATTGTAGGACGTCTACATGATCTCTTTCCCAAAATACCACCTTAAATATCAAGTAGATGTAAATTAGAAAGGTGATATATAGTATTCTGAAGCCGTCGTGTGTTCTTCTTCCAGACAGTGACCCTTCTATAGAAGTCTCAGATCCATGGTGCACCCTGTAGTAAATACTGTAGATCTTCAGCCTCTGCTGTGCACTTGGCATTCGGCCGAGAACATGATGTTTTGTAGATGTGGTTTCTTACGGACACTCTGCAGCATGTACGCCGTCGTTACATCCAGTGTAATCTTTCAGCCACATTACTTACTAAACATAGCCTTCCATGACTTGATACACTGCAGCTGCTGCATTGGTGGCATTCAGAGACCGTAAAAGCCAAAAATACACCAACTGAGCGAGACAATCGTCTCCTAACCTGCAGTGACATGAAGTCGGTGAAAATCGTCGATGAATGAAAAGAGAAAACAAAACAAAAAAATTTATCCTGAAGTGAAGAACTGGCTAACAACTTGGACCTTCACTAATTACTTGATGAAGGAGTCCTGGGAGTCTTCATGCACCATGCCCAAGAACCTTTGATAGCAAATTTTGGTAAGTCATGGGTGAAAGAACAGTGCGAACCACAGAGTCATAGATGATAACTGCATGACAGGTGCACGGGAACCAGTCAGTAAAGGGAAGCACTCAACTGGAGAGGGCAAAAATTGGGCCAAGATTCGAGCTCAGGAAGCAGAGGACCCAGCTAGAAATACCAATGGTTAGGGTGGCCACCTCACCCACGTTTGGGTGGAGGGACTTTGAAACCTTGCCTTGGACATTAAAGGATAAGCACAACTTCCAACAGATTATTTTGCTCCCTAAATGCAAAATCAAGCAATTTTCTAAACTGTTGCTGCTAAATAATCCTTTTACCTAGCTGTGTGATGTGCAAATCTCATACGAGTCCATCAGAGCTGCAGCTCCCTTCTCTGTTGTAGGCCAGATTTACACATCTGTGTTTTGAGCTCCATACAGACTGCCCGTGGGTCTCCCAACCTACTCTCTGCACCCTCACAGGTGTATATAGGTCTGCCGAGATTGGCTAAAGAAATCCACGACAGGTCCTTGTGTTTGCAGTCAAACCGTGAAATATACATGTGAATCTGGGCTTACAGATAGTAGTGGGGAAGGAGATGCACACTAATCTCCATCGAATGGACATGGGGGGGAAAGTATCTCAAACATGGCAAAGAAAACAGATTGGAAAGGAGGAGTGTATATAAAGGGGAAATAAGTGCAGGATAGAAGCTGTGCTGATATGAGCTAATGAAGACAGCAGCACCATGGAAACACACAGAGCCCACATCCAGCCTGTATTACTGGGAGACGCTCCCACCAGGGAGAAATGCGAAACTTGGATAAAGCTGCTAACTGCATTAGTGCAATAAATAAATGATATATATATATTTACTTTCATCATGTATAAATTGTTCACAGCATTATGTGTGTAGTTTGTTGTGATTCAAAGCAAAGCGATCGATAGGGTCAGGCCCCTCCCCGGATGACATGTTGTCATGTCTTCTCCTATGTGTCTATGACTTGTAAGAAAATATCTAAGAATTAAAGTTCTGCATAAGTATAGATTCTTTCCTTAAAGGTAATTAATAGTGCAAGCATGTGGAGTCCGTGCGCTGTCCATTTCTAACATTGTAAAGCACAGAAAAAGCCTTGCAGTTTTTTCCTTTTTTTGGCATAGGAGAAAATCAACGATGAAATACTGATGGTAAAAACTGACACGTTGATCAAGCACTAATCAAAAGGAGTCCCATGTTTTGAACAATGAGAAAAAAAATCACTGACATCTAAGTAAGGCCTTATAAATAGAGAAAAACAAATTCCGCAAAAAAAAGAAGCCACAAACAAAAAAAGGGCCTCAATATTCCATCCCGCATACAACAACCATTAGCCACCAGTTGCGTGGAGAAGACCGGGCCAATTTCTTGGCTACCAGCTGGTATTGCTTGAGAAAGGCAACCAAACATTTTGCAGTAGTTAATAACGATGTTGTATTATATGGCGCCCAATAAAATGTATGGATGACCATGAGATACATGGTGGTGCCGTCTGCCAGAGCAGAAGCATGAGCAGGGGGCCACCTCTATGGGGTCAATATTACATATAAACACGTTGGTTCTGATCAGTCAATTGGGATCTTCAATGTAGTTTGTTTTTTTTGAGCCCCAACAAGGGTAAATGTTACTTGCCTACGTTGAGCCATCCAAGGAACGGACACACACAAAAGAGAGTCTCTGAGCAAAAACAATATATGGGTCCTTTGCTGCCCGAAATCTCACCATTATGGACAATTCCACCTGCTTTGGAGGTAGAAGTGCCCCCTAATCTCTTGTGACCCCGTGTGACTGCACAAATGGTATGGAACCCCCTCAGTTTCTCAGTCTGGCAATCATCCGAAATGATAAACCACCACAACACAGGAAGAGTTACCAGTGCACATATAAGTTTATTAGAAGAACAAGCACTATTAGCAGCAGATTGATGTAAAGACAAATGTCTGCAAAAGACATCAAGTTTACAATTACATTTCGTAAGAGTTTAGATAGAAAATCCCCTTCAGTAAACTCAAGATTTTGCATTACCTGATGAGTCTTCATGAAAAACAATGTCTTGAGTAAGGCTTTAGCAACATTCATCGGCAGGCTAACCAGGTAAGATACACATGCAGGACCTATATACAATACAATACATTAACGTATTGTCATTCTTCGTCAGTGGAATCGCAGGCGGGTGACGCGTTATCAGGCTCAGCCTGAAGGACCGGGCAGGATCCATCTTACAGTTTAAAGCACAAATTAATAAAATATATTAGCGAGTTGGCTATTTGGTAAGACATGTTTGTGTAGCGGACTGAGAGTGGGACAATGTTCCTAATGTATATACCGAATATGTCAGCATGAAGAATATGGACTAGCGATGAGGGAATGTGCTCGGATAAACGTGCTCGGGAGCTAACCGGTGACTTCGGCGTGCTTGAAAAATGTTTGACTCCTCACGTCTATATGTCTCTCAGCTGTTCGACAGCTGCAACAAATGCAGGGATTGCCTGTTTGTTAGTTGATCCCTACATGTGTTGTGGCTGTCGAACAGCCGCGAGACATATAAACGTGGGGAGTCGAACATATTTACGAGCACTCCGAAGACACTTGGTTAGCACCCGAGCATGCTTCTTAGAGCACGTTCGCTCATCACCAATAAGGCCGGGTTCATGCTGCAATTATCCCATGTGGATTTACTTTAAAAACAAGTCAGGGTAGCACCATTCCTGCATTTTAAGGTAAGTCTGCCACTAACAGGCCCCTTTAAATTATGGCATCTCTAAGTTAAATTATGGCATTAATAAAGCAAAGCAAGTGTGCATATAGGTCTGAAATAAAGCGCTGTGTGCAGTGCAACCACCTATCACTCATCCAGGTAGAATAGAGAAATGGAGCTCATCAATCACTTAGACTTAGCATTCGTGCACACAACGGGTCCAGAATACAGCCATGTGGTGCCACAATGCGGCTCTATAATCTCCCCTAGAAGCAAAACATTTAGCCTCATCAAGACGACTTCTCTAAACTGAAGCCTGAAGCCGGCCTGATCAGCTGGATATCATGGATGTACCTCAAAAAGTTACTGAAATGTAGAGTTTAGAGATGGGCAAAACGTTTTACAGGATCCTGATCCGACATCCACATCGGTACAGCGTGGCAACCAGACCAGGGTCCTCAGCTGGTACTGGAATACTGGTATCCTGGCCACCATGATGTGCAGGTCCAACAGAATACTGGCGTGAACCCCGGACCTGCGAATCTATTTGCTCACCTCTACTATTGTTATATGAGCGCTTATTCAAAAGATGGAAAACCATGTAAGAGTCAGAAGAGTTACTGGAAAGAAAAAGCTACATATGGCAGAATTATTCCCATCAAAATGACTGAAATCATGATGAAGCCATTGCTATCCATCGTATGATGCACTTGATAGAAGGTTATGACTTGCTTTAATCATAAGTCAGAACAGTCATGTCAACAAAACCTAATATATGAATGGGCCATGTCCACCAGAGTAAGAGCCACCATTGTGCCTGGTCCCCTACTCTGGCTCCTCTCTGAACTCCATTTGTCCTTACAGTGCATACAGAAAGGGAAGAGACAACTCCTTTAAGGGGTCAAATGAAATTGTAATTATGTCGATTGCTGGCCTACCAAATCTAGGTTTAGTACAAAGTCAGAAGGAAGGAAGAATAATTTCAGGATCATACTACACAGCGTTAACTTGTAGTCTGTTACTATGGAGATAAAGAGGTCTGCAGAGGAGCTCTAGACAGAAAACATTAGGCCATTGTGTATTGAAGACTACAGCCTTGATTCATTAAAGTGTGTATGAGAAGAAAAAAAAACTGGCGTAAAACATTTTGAAAAGTTTTCATAGAATCTCAAGGCATGCAGGAGAGGAGCACGGAAAGCCGTTGTGACCAAATATATGTTCCAAGAACAAAAAAGGTAATTTCCAGCTCCTTAAAAATTCAAAATTTTATTGAGAAAAATGTAAAATATATTCCATGTTACAATTGGAAATCTGTTCAAAACGTGTGTTGGAAACACATTGTCCGTTGATTGTGACATTGAATCCATTTTTACTTTTTCTCAATAAAATTTTGAATTTTTAGGCAGCTGGAACTTACCACTTTTTTTCTTGATAAGCTAAAGATAAATACGAAGATACGCTAAATTCATTAAATGGTGTGCAGCTCTTAATGAATTTGGCTGATTCTACTTCAAAACGCCTCTTCATTAAAGAAGGACTCCCATCAAAATTTTTAACCTTTGAATATATTTCAGTCATCATATTATATAGCACTGTGTACTTACAATTCCTCATTTTCCCTTTCTACCCAGATAAATTCTCTTTTCCATTAGGTCTATGTCATCACGTGATTAAAAGCTGAGACTAGCTGAATCCTTTTAAGCTCTATGTAGAAACCGAAGGTCAACTTTCCCTGTATGAGTCATCAGTCACTGCAAAAGTCCCTGGCAGGGGGAGGAGGAACAGATGAGTCAGGAGTTGAAGAGGGGGATGGTAAATGCAGGAAAAAGAGACTTCCTGTTTCTACATAAAGCAGAAAAATGAGAAGAACTATCTGGGTAGAAAGACAAAATGAGCAATTGTATGTACACAGTGCTACATAATATGATGATTGTAACATATTAAGGAGATAAAACCTTTAATGGGAGCGCTTTAAGGCTAAAGTGTATAACACCAGTCTTAATGAATCAGGCCCGATGTGCAAAGTTTTCTCATCTTCCCTCACTCTCCTTAAGGTTGATGAATTGACCTCAAATCACAGAAAAACTGTAAATGATTGTGTGTTAGATTTTAGCGTTAGTGTAGTTTTATGAAATTATTATTTAATGGCCTTCAGCTCGATCTTGAGCCATGGTGACTTGATAGATGAATGCTCTGTATGTGGATTGATATTGTGCAAGCCTAGATAGGTCCACCAGGGTCTTCACCGTTCTTTTGATAGTATCAAGCCATCAGGTTCCTGGTCTTCCTCTTCGCCTTGTTCCTTCTATTCTTCTGACCATGATGTCCTCCAGTGATTGCACCCTTTGTGTGATGTGTCCAAAATAGGCCAGTCATAGCTTGGTGATCCTTCAAGTGATATATCTGGCTTGGTTTGTTCCGAAATTGATTTGTTTGTCCTTCTTGCCATCCATGGTATTGATAACATCCTTCTCCGGCACCACATTTCAAAGGTCGACGACTCTTGTTCTGTCTTGCTTCTTTATCGTCCAGGTTTCATATCTATATGTTCCTGCAGAAAAGGCCAGACTATGTACGAACCGTGTCTTTGTCGCCAGTGAAATATTCCTCCAATTCAAGATGTTGTCCACTGACTTAATTGTTGATTTGCCCATAGCTATTCTCCATAAAAAACTAGGATGATGTTAAAGCAGCCTGAGGGGGTCCAGCCATAATGGTCCAGGCTGACAGAGTATCTGAAGTTGGGTTCACACACACAATGTTCTCTGCTGAACACTCCATAATTCCCCAAAAACGTGATTCTGACGGAAACTACGACAGATCTCCGTCAGAGCCGATCACTTCTATGAGGGTGACATTATCACTTTGGCTTCCGTCCTTGGTTTGTCTTTTTCAGACGTCCACAAAAATGTGTTTTTTGGAGGAATTGCGATGGAAACCCAGATGCAGTGCACAGCAGAAAGCATTGTTGTTGGGTATAGCTCCATTCTAAAAAGAAGCATCAAAGGAGCAGTAAAGCTAAAGTACAAAAAGTATTATAAAACGGCAACTAATGTAACTTGCCAATATGTAAGGGATAGTTTAGTGGGAGCACAGACATGGAGATATGTGGTGTGTAGTTGGGGCAGACATTCCTGTTATAATCCAGTGTAAAGCAAAGCTGATATCTGAAAAAAATAGATTACGGTACATTCAATGGCACAGCGAATATGGCTGACACATAGTGTTCCCCTAACCTCCAAGTGGGTTGGGCTGTAATAATATATTAATCGACATCATTGGGGCTATACTGAAAAGCCGGACATACTTATTAGATGGCTGTCGGCCGAACGAAGCTTCATGTTCAGCTGACAGCCATCTCGGACATCTCTCGCTCCTGTGTTCTCTATAAAAAAAAGCGCTGACAGATGACTATTGTATTGTCTCCCGGAGATAAGCCAATCCCCATAGTCATTTACCCCGACGATCAGGAGTCCAGTGCCCACATAACACATTAGAGTGTCAGCAGATCCCATCACTATCGGCGGGTTCGGCACAATGTCTAGAGGGAGATTTACTCCATATCAGAAGGAAGGTAGAATAATTGCAGGATCAGACTACACAGCGTTTACTTGTAGTCTGTTACCATGGAGATACACAAGTCTGCAGAGGAGCTCTAGACATAAAACAATAGGTCATTTTTTTTTTTTCCTGTCAGATTTATACAAAAATGTTCCAGGTTGTAAAATATGCCATATTACCGAGGTATTCTTTCTTCAGAGGTTTCTTTCTAGGGAAGAAGATTCTCCTACTCTGGTGCAAATGGCAGCACGTGATAATGCACAAGGTGCCTACAGCTCAGTAATGTGGAGCCACAGGAGCGTATGTGCCACATGTCTGCTCCGTGCACACCTCTGCCGTGTGCGTGAGGCCTGAAGCTATATGCACTTGTAGTGGATCTCTTTTTTTTAAAAAAAAAAGTAGTTTGAATTTTTATTTCATAAATCAATAAAACACATGAAAACAATCAACTTTGTAATATATCTTATCAGAAAACTATGATTTTTTTATCACCCTCGACTGATTATTCACTCCTATTTCAGGGGTAAAAATCTGTAAACTCTGTATTCAGTGAATGCAGATGTTCCCTTTACTGAGATAGAAGAGGACGGTGCTTTTAACATTTGATGGAAAAGGGAGGAGCTAGAGGCGGACACAGACATTCTGCTGCAAATTCTCCATAGAACTTGATGAGCACCAACTGTCATCTATCTCCGTTATGGGAAAATTTGTATTCACTGAAGACATATTTACCTATGAATTGAGAATTTTGAGGATAAACGATCAGTTCAGGATGAGAAAAAAGCGGATATGATATATTGCAACGTTTCTCATTTTCACATGCACTATTGATTTATGACAAACTTTCAAGGATAGTTACACTTTAAGGGAAGGAGGTCTACGGCACTACAAATGGATGGGATCTCGAAAAGGATTCCAATTCGGTAACACAAAATTATAGAGACATTCGGTACTCCAAGCGATGGATACTTCAGAAATTATTTACCTGAAGGCAATAAAATAAGTGATATAATAAAGCATTTACGAAATATCCATCACTTGGATTTGCAAGGACCTCCATAATTTCGGGGGGGTTTTTTAATGGACAGCACATAGGCACATTAAATTCAATGAGTCTGTTGACATTTTTCTTTTTTTGTGAAAACCATCGATCTACAAAAAAAAAAATGGAGAAGAAAAACCTGTCAGTTCACATGAAAGGGTCCATGCAAAAAAAAAAAAAGGACAGCACAAATTGGTTCCTGCCGCTTTGTAATACGCAGCCTCAGACATGTTTTCAGGGAAAATTGTCTGCCTAATTCAATGTCCGACAGAAAATGGCACTCATTTTTACAGAATCTGACAAAAAAAAAATGGTGAGCCTCACCTAAGGTATCGTAGGACTCAAACTTTTAGGAATCCATCATACAGCGACCTGTAAAGTCAAAAAATGCAAGGAGCCAACCGATAGTCATGAATCCACCATGAAAGATGGACTTTAGTCTACATTTTCATGAAATTCAGCTTTTCAGGGATTAATAATATAACAATAGTCTAAAAGTCTGTAGTTCTCGTCAGATTATCACTAGATGAGGCTTTTGTATCTGGTAACGTTCTCTACACAAGGATCAGTGATGTCGGCACATAGTGATATTTGCTAGAATGTGAATGTTTTACCAATAGGAAACAGATTCCAATAACAGCAAAATATCTATGCAATATCTGCTCAATTATGCTTATTAATGACCAATGTTCTGATAATGAAGGAATAACTGGGATGAGCGGGAATCATTGCGTCTAATCCTACGGTAGCTTAAGTCTAGAAGCAAGAGATCCCAAGCTTCTGTACTTCTCAGTCGTTCTACAAATGCAGCAAATAACTGTATTGTACATGTTATACAAGCAAATTGTTTTTAAAAATGAATATAAAAGCAAATGGCATGAGGCATCACAAAGAAAAAGTATCTTGTAGCGATATGAAACAGAACTGTGCATAGATATTGATTGGTTGATAGAATGGTAGATCTGACATCACCAAAGAATGGGTAATTCAACTTTACTAAAACCAGGGTCCTTGCGAATTTCCCAGTAGGTGTCATTAGAAACCCAAAATTCCTTATTGTGGGAATCGATCACCTTCCTGCAAACAGAATACGGAAAAGAGAAATTAATTAAATCAGGAATGTAGCCCTCCAGCGATAACAGATACAATGGCAATCTAGAATGGTATTTTCCTACCATAAGAATTGATGACCTATTAATCGTTATCTATGATTGGGGAAGCCAATCCCTGGGATCCAATTGATGCTAAGACTGAAGGAGATCAGGTCCTTTTAATCTAAAGGCGTATTCCATTTAAAATAAATTATCACCCATCCAGGGGGTCTGGCTGCAGGAACCAAAACCGCACCCAGTAGAAGTGAAATGAAGCGCCGTTCCGGTACTGCATGCTTCCTTATCTCTAATCAAAGTCAATGGTACTTATGAGGATAGCCGAGCTACTAACACTGACTTGGGAACATATGTTTATGGTAATTGAAAGATGTCTAATTGCATAGAAAATTAGCTTTTTTTTCTCGCGGTTGTAAACCAAATCCCAAGTGTCCAGTGGGGGGTCCTAAGGCTGGCAAGTCCTCAGGCTTTCCTCAGTACGCCGTGCCCTCTTTTCAGTTTAGGATTAAGTGATGTTAGGACAATACTCAAGCTGTAAACCAAGGCCAAGGTTGTTGGGTTAAGGGCAGAGTTAATGTAGGCGATTGAACACTTGCCCATTAGGCATTTGCGACCTCATTTGCATAAACATTTATTTTCTTGTAATTAGACCTCTCCAAATGTCCACTAAGAAATGTTTCTAGATCGGTTTTAGTTATTTTGCGAAATAAAAAGGCCAGGTCATTTTTAAAATATCTCCAAATCCCTTGCTTCCCTTGATGCCATCATAATGATGAGACTTTTCCTGTTTGCAGCCACCACGAGGAGGAGATCGCTGTATACTGATTCATACAGATAATATTGAATTCAATGGAAGCTGTACAAGCGTCTGTATGGATAGAGACCCCCCCTAGTGTTGGCTGTAGGGAAACCCTTCATTGTGTCCAAAAGCAGTTGCAGCAATTCAGTGGCGAGCACCAGTTGGTAAAGCTACAACAGTATCAAAGTCAGCCATTACACCAGTGCCCATGAGCCTTTACCCGACACATGGTCACCCCTGCCTAGCACTATAACATACTGACTAACACTCCCGAAAGATCTGCGAAATTCACAGAAAACGGGAGTCTTCCCAGATTACCAGGGTAAATCTCCCGAGAGCCACCAAACCCTACCGAAACCTCCCAGAAAGTAGCACTTTCCTTGTGCTCTGGTGGCCATTTACCAGATGTGGAAGTGGCAAATTCTGTGTCCCTAGACAGTAGAATACTTCTCACTACAATAAAGAAGTTGGCAATATTGCTCCTTCCACTAGTAAGGTATTAGTGTCACCCAGACCTCTAGTGCTCGCTGCCCTGCACAATGTCCTGAAGCCGCAGACAGTATTTGTAATTATTCATTACACAGTTTTACAGATTCGCCATATTTTGGTGGCATGATTGTTCTGAGCAATTAAAGACTGGTACAAGTGGCACATCTCGGCACTCTTGTAGTCATCCAAACGGGAATAAGAAATAAGAAGTTTCTTAAACTTTACCGGAAATATTTTGGTATATATTCTATATGGTTATCGTCCAAGTATTTTCTCCTAGTTCTCTGCAGCTCTTCTATTCTCTGTTTTTCTGTAGAGGCAGCATCAACATTCCCTTCTTCAAGTAACCTGAAGAAATCCAAAAGGAAATCCAAATTAGATGTACTTAAACTAATTCAAGACTGGGCTATTTAACCCCGTTCCTCGCCAGGCACATTTTTAATTTTTTTCATACTCGTACATGCGCTTTTATTGACTCTAAAAAAAATGTTCTTTGTTTTCATATTCAATCACTTTTTGCCTCTTTGATATATGGGCTTAAATTTTTATAATTTCTCAATTCCTTTTCTGAGGGGGGGGGGGGTGAGGTGGAGGTATAAAGAAAAATAGGAAATATGTTTCTATTTTTCACATTTATAAGACCTTTTGGGGATATTTTTACATATTTGAAAACAATATTTGTATTGCTGAATTGTTAATATACCAGCCATAGTTACAGGACCATGAAGGTATGATTCCTTCTCAAAACCCGGCGATCACATAATCACTGGGTAAAGAAGATGAAGGACTGTCAGTGCCTCCTAATCTGTATACACAAGCACTGGTTCAGCGTTGTGTACTCCGTGATGGAGAAGGTAAACATGGTAATAAACCATATTTACCTTATCTGTGAGGAGTCTGGCTGTGTCTGACAGTTGGCTGCCCACCCCACAGCTGCACAATTTAATGGAAGCTCCCTACTCTGCACTGACATTTTAGAATGTCACTGCAGAGTAAAGTGCGGACCACCATTTATAGTCTATGGGCACTCCAGAAGTTGGTTAAGTATAGTGTCCTTTAAAGCTAGAAACAAACAGTCAAGTCCCTCAGAGATAAAATCATTACGATGGCAGGCAAAACAGATTGTATTAATTTAACATTTTTATTGGTGAATTTTCAACAGCAAGGGCGATTATTTGACAAAGATTAACAATTAGTGATGAGCGAGTGTACTCGTTGCTCGGGTTTTCCCGAGCACGCTCGGGTGACCTCCGAGTATTTATAACTGCTCGGAGATTAAGTTTTCATCGCGGCAGCTGAATGATTTACAGCTACTAGCCAGGCTGAGTACATGTGGGGATTCCCTAGCAACCAGGCAACCCCCACATGTACTCAGGCTGGGTAGTAGCTGTAAATCATTCAGCTGCCGCGATGAAAACTTAATCTCCGAGCAGTCATAAATACTCGGGAGGTCACCCGAGCGTGCTCAGGAAAACCCGAGCAATGAGTACACTCGCTCACCACTATTAACAATTGTTTTAAATGCTGCTTCTTACATCCTACTGAACCAATAACAACATTGGACAGTGGATTAAAACAGACATGAGAACATATCTTTATGGTTGTTGAGGGAGGTCTAATTGAAAGGAAAATAAGCTTCTCTCATATTTTATATATAAGGATCCAAGTGTCCAGTGAGCAGTCCTGAGCCCGACAAGTTGTCAGTCTCTCGGAGACAAAGGGAGAGAGGCAGGGCAGGAAGTGACTGACTACAGACTGAGATTAGGACTGCCCACTAGGCACTTGAGGCCTCATTTCCATATGTGATAAAAATTTGTTTCTTGTAATTAGACCTCTCTAAACAGCCACAAAGTTATGTTTCTAGATAGCGTTTTTGCCCCAACCTAGTGCCAGTATTAGTTTAATATTCAGTATTTTAATTCACCTATTTTTGTGACCAACTTAAAATCAGAACTATAGTAAAGTAAGTATAACAAATGATTGCCTCTGATCCGGCCTGAATCTTGCATCGGTCTTTGGAAGGAATTCCCTCATCACTGGATCCAGATCATTCAGCTCAATGGCAAATCTTGTGAAGCCGTAATAGAGTTCATAATTAGTTGGCATAGAACCTTGGAAAAAGTACAAACATAATACAATATTTTACACATCACTAACGTCATACATTAGCTGACCAGTACCCTTTATATCTGGAATTTAGACAGGTCCAGAAATAAAACTAACTGCTTAAGGTTACAAATAAGATTTGTTTTTCTGTTTTTACAGAAACGTCGCTGTGTCCTAATCAAGTGAATGGGAAACAGCACATGGACAAGACTATTGTTGCCTCATTCCGATCTTTGTTTCCAGCTATTCTCAGCCGGAGTTTTACCGTTAACCTGTTTATTATTTCGAGAACTGAAAAAAAAATCAAAGGAAGCCTATAATTTTCTAAGACAATAAGAAGTTTTCATTAACGGGCATAACAACTACAAGTTATTGCCGACATTGTTTTTTTAATAGAATTCAATGTGATGCTTCTACATCTCAGAATAACGCAGATGAATGGGGAAACGTTGCGACCCGTAGAGTATTAGGGTTGTGACAAACAAAACGTTGGAGCCAGTCACATTTCCTTGCAATGATTGTGGTGCTGTACGTGTTGCAGTGACGTGTACGCAGCGGCAAATAGCAGGACCTGTGTCATGGCTAAAGTCATCATGTAGTCTTAGCCTAAAAAATGCCTATGCCTAGGAACAATAATGGAGCACCTTAATGATGATGCCTGCTTGAGAAATTAGGATTTTTACATTCTGGCAGGAGGCAATTTACTTGGCAGTAATATTGGATTATTTACCAATGAACAAAGTTCTGAGATCTTTTTTTTTTGTGACACATTGTACTTTATGTTAATGATAAATTTAGCTTTGTTTTCAGTTTATTAAAAAAAAAATCTTTTAATACTTCTGCCTTCAACAGATAGTCATATCACACACAAGAAGTTAATAATCAGTATTGACCATAGGTCTTTTATGCGGACGTGATTTTTGTCATACGTTTATGTATTTTTATGGGAAATTTGACAATTTGGAAGCAATTTTTAACATTTTCAAGAAACTTAAAGGAGATATTTTTTAAGGCACTCAAGGGCTGTGAGGGACCTATACATTAGACGATCATCACAAATAAAAACATTTTAAAAAAGTGCACCCCTTAAAATATTCAAAATAGTATTCAGGAAGTTTCTCAACCCTTTGGGAATTTCACAGAAATTGAAGCAATGCAAATATGAAATGTAAACATTTCTTTCTTTTTCCATTCCCCTAAGGGCCTTAACTTTTATTTTTTCTACACTTTTTCTTCACTTTTCTACATAATGTATTAAAATTTTGAAATAACTTAATTCTGCCACTTTTTTTTTTTTTACATTGTTCTTTGTTACCCAGCAACATGATTCTTCAAATCTAATAATATTTGTGACACATCAGTATCTAAAAAAAATATTTGAAAGAAAAAATTTGGTTCATGTCATTGTTTTCTAAAATCCATAACTTTTCTGTTGATGAAGTTGTGGGAGGGCTGCATGGCAAATGTATCTTTTTTATTAATACGATTTTGGGGTATACACGATGGTATAGTGCTTTTTTGGGGAAAGGTTTGTTGATGAAAACACTTTTTCTCTTTACAGCATCATCGGTACATGTTAATTCATTTTTATTTTTATAGATCAAATTTTTCTCAAGACGCCACAATATCAATTATGTTTATTGTTTGTATTTTGGAACAGGGAGAACCAGGGTGATTCAAACTTTTATATATTTTTTTTTTCATTTTTTTTATTGTATTTATTTTTTACTTTATTTTTTTTTGTCGTCTTAGGGATTTTGATCGGTTTTCTATGTACCGCAATACTTTGGCATTGCAGTATATAGAAGAAATGATGATCATTTAAGAAGCGTAGCTTTTGGTTGGGCTTTACTTGAGTGCAAACATGGAGAAGACATCAGTCTTCACAAGGACACGGTCATGTTATGGATAAACACCATCAATGCTACCAAACATTAATACAATTCCATTAGTGGCTTAGTTATACCAGGTCTCCATATGCATTTTGCTGCTGGGGCATCACCACGATACAAGGCCTCATGCCACTTCCCAAAAAGTCGATGGACAACCTTTCCTTCTTGATCCATCACCACTCCATGAATCTCATTTACACTCGAGCTCCAATAATTTCCCTTAGTAGAGGAAAAAAAAAAGTTGTCATATATTGCAGAAAATACAGTTTGATTCATTAAAATGAAAACTACATAATTCTGCCAGAAATTGCTTAAAAAGAAAAAAAACACAACATTTTTACTCAACGCTTAGCTGTGCAAAAATGGTGCGACTTTTGTCGTTTTCACGACAGTTTCACCCAGTTCCACCAAAATGCTCAGAGCTGGGGCAGGATGGGGGAGTGACGCCACCGCTCATCTAATTCTTGACAAGATGTGATATTACTTACACCAGAAATCTTACTCAAGTTATTGACTGGAGTAAGATTTGTGGCGTGGCACACGTAGGTGCACATTTGGCGCTATTGGAGCGCAGTATTAGAAATCTCTACTTGGCCTTTCTTCAGAGTCTTTTCTGGGGACCTCCAGAAGTAGGGTCGAAACGCACATCGGGGTCTGAGGTGGAGTCTAGTATCTACACAGTTAATTATTCTTTTGGTTAAGTCCGATTATAATGTATCATTGTTTTCTTTTTCACTACTGATATATATATATATATATATAATTATGTATTGTGTGCATATATACCATATACAATAAAAATAGAATTTATAAGTTAATACTAAAATTAAGAAACAATGAAGACAAGGGAAGGCCGGTGAGCGACACAAAATACAGAAAATAAGCAATAACAACGGTAGCCACCAGATGGAGCAATACCACCAAGGTGAAATGATAAACGGGCACGTATAGGCGTATTTATACATATATACGCCTATACGTGCCCATTTATCATTACTCCTTGGCAGTATTGCTCCATCTGGTGGCTACCCTTGTTATTGCTCATTTTCTGTATTTTGTGTCGCTCATCAGCCATCCCTTGTTTTCATTGTTTCTTTATTTTACTATTAACTTTTAATTTCTATTTTTATTGTATAGTTGTATATCTCAATAAACTATTTATTGCGTATATATGCATTTTGTCTGATGTTTGATTACATTGGAGAAACACTTATAAGATATATTAAGCTTTTTCTGTGTGCTCTTATCAATATTGGAATTACTTTTTGGCTTATAGGCTTCTTTCCTTCCCTCATCTCTCTCATTTCTGGGGGCGTTTGCTTTCATCCCTCACTCCCAGATGCTGCCAATCACAGTTCAGCAGTCTAGCAGTCTCAGGGTCTTCTGCCAATCACAGCAAGGCATTAACTAGGAGGGAGGAGTGAAAAATGTACGCCCTCAGAGAAGGTTCTAAAGAAACACCCAGATGGAATGCAAGCAGAGATTTCACATACTGTGCTCCAAAAGCAACAAATGTGAAAATCGCTGCAATGGAACGGCACAGTTTATAATGGAACAAACAGGAGAATCAGGGGAGCTCAGGGTTTTTTAAAGAGTATTTAACTCATTTTTTTGAGCAAGTGACTGGTCATCTTTAACTTCAAAATAATAATATATTGTGGTTCATCATTTTAGTGGTCTTTGTTAGGCAAACAGGCGATTGATTTTGGTGAGTCAGAATCGGTAAAAATCTAAGCGATTTGCAGTTTGCCATCTGGAAACCACTGAGCAGATTCACTGGACTTATTCTTTCAATACGAAACTTAAACAGTTTGATTCTAAAAGAATCTCTGTTCATTTGCCCTACCAATGCATATACAGTCATGACCGAAAGTGTGTTGATACCCTTGAAATTGTTCCAGAAAGTGAAGTATTTCTCCCAGAACACTACTGAAAGTACACATGTTTTTATACAATTACTTATTGCTTTTGTGTACATTGGAACAACACATAGAACAGAGAAAAAGAGGCAAATTGGATATCATTTCCCACAAAACCCCAAAATGGGCCGGACAAAATTGTTGATAAACAACTTTGTTTCAAGCACGTTATGCTCGTTCAAACTCACCTGTGGCAAGTAACAAGTGTGGACAATATGAAAATCATACCTGAAACCAGATGAAAAGGGGAGAAGTTGACTCAATCTTTGCATTGTGTGCTTGTGTGTGCCACACTAACCACATAGAACAGAATACGCAGAAGAGAACTATCTGAGGACTTGAGATCCAAAATGGTTGAACAATATAAACAATCTCAAGGATACAAGTCCATCTCCAGAGATCTTGATGTTCCTTTGTCCACGGTGCTCAACACAATCAGGAAGTTTATAACACATGGCACTGTAACTAATCTCCCTGGATGTGGACGGCAGAGAAAAATCGATGAAACGTTGCGATGCAAGATAGTCCGGATGGTGGATAAGCAGCCCTAATCAACTTTCAAAGAAATTCAAGCTGTCCTGCGTACTCAGGGTGCATCAGTGTCAGTGCGAACTATCCATCGACATTTCATATAAATTTAACGCTATGGCAGGAGACCCAGGAGAACCCCACTGCTGACACAGACATAAAAAAGCCCGACTGCAGTTTGCCAAAATGTACGTGAGCAAGCCAAAAATCCTTCTGGGAAAGCATCCTATAGACAGATGAGATCAAGATATAGCTTTTTGGTTAAGCACATCATTCTACTGTTTACTGAAAACTGAATAAGGCCTACAAAGAAAAGAACACAATACCTATAGTCAAACATGGTGGTGGTTCAAAGATGTTTTGGGGTTGATTCGCTGCCTCTGGAACTGGGTGCCATGACTGTGGGCAAGGCATCATGAAATCTGAAGATTACCAAAGGCTTTGGGTCGCAATGTAGTCCCCAGTGTCAGAAACCTGGGTTTGCATCCTAGGTCATGGGTCTTCCAGAAGGACGATGACCCCAAACATACTTCAAGAAGCCCCCAGAAATGGATGGAAACAAAGTGCTGGATAGTGAAGTGGCCAGCAATGAGTCTGGATCTAAATCCCATTGAACATCTGCGAAGAGATCGTGAAATTGCTGTTGGGAGAAGGCAAATATGTGAGATCTAGAGCAGTTTCCAAAAGTACAATGGTCCAAAATTCCAGTTGACAGGTGTAAGAAGCTTGTTGATAGTTATAGAAAGCAACTAATTGCAGCTATTTATTTCAAAGGGTGTGCACCCATATATTAAGTTAAGGGTGCCAACAATTTTATCTGGCCCCTTAGGGGGGTTTTGTGTGAAATTATGACCAATTTGCCTTTTTTCTATGCCTCGTGTTGTTCCACTACAAACAAAGGAAATAATCATGTATATAACAAAACATGCAATTGCAATAATTTTCTGGGAGAAATACATCATTTTCTGGAACAATTTCAAGGGTGCCATCACTTACGGTCATGACTGTATAGTCTTCGCAAAAGAAGTTCTTCCACTCTGGCCCCCCCTCCAAAATGGAGGACATCTCTGTAACAGAGGTTCCTGTTCTCGCAGATTTCAACCATCCATGTATTTCCCATGTAGTGGCCACTGCGGAGAATACCTGATGTTTCAGGTTCCAGGCCCGAAAAAATACTGCTCATTGTAATACTTTTTTTTTTTCTCTTTGGCTAACAGTAGGAGCATGATGTGGTTCTGACTATGGCTGCTCCTCTATAGACATAACATAATTCCTTAGAGATCTACTGTATATACATTTATTAAAACACACCATATACTGTATACACCTTCAGTTATACGGTATCATTACAGACTGATGTAGAGTAGAATTATTTTAGCCCTTTCATGGGAAGTAACCTCCGTACCTTGATGAATGTCATCTTACACGTAGAAGCGCTGCTCTTTGTGTTCCGAATGGTGATCTCCCCGTAATGTTCAATCCATCTTCTACCACTGAGGATGTTGTGTATGCAGGTTGTCACTTTATTCCAGACATAGCAATCTCCATACCTACAAATAAAGTCCAGAAAGCAAAGGTCTATTCCACCAAGAACAAACAATGATTATTATTACTATATTGTTTTGATTGTGGTCACACAAGACAATACAGGAGCAATTATGCATGTCCAATGAAGCTTCTGACTAAAATTGTTTTTCAACCAGTCTCAGAATCTGACAAATTTGTGCATAGAATAATTGTCCATGAAAATCTCCAAGTCTATAAATAATATTTGTGTCATTCTAATTCTGCTTTCGGATATGCGTCATCTGCTGGCATTGGAAGAGGGCAGTCCACATGTATTCTGACAGACACGAGGGGGCACTGAAGACGGTACAGGAGAGTATACAGGTTTCCTAATCATAGATGACCCCTTTTAAATTGTTACAGAAAACCTTGGTAACTTCCAATATTAGTATTTCCAGTATAGGTACCATAAATTATACCACTCATCTATGTGAGACAATGTACCGCAAGTCATTTGTTGATTCTCCCAAAAATCTCCAGGAGGCTCAAGGAAAAAAGGGGAGACCTCCTAAACAAAATTGGTAAATAACCCAGGCATCGCCGCCAAAGCCTCAGGAAATCTAATTTCCAGAACGTTTCTTGCACATGTCTAACGACAGTATCCAATTGCACATTCAGGAGTGGGAAACGGGGTGTTAGGGTTTTGAGAAATGGGTCAGGAAGGGTTGTGGTTTCTAAATGAATCATGTCTATGGCTAAAATTGATGCTGGATCCACAAGAATCTATCTCCTAGAACAACAGCTGGAAAAGTTGGCATGCATGGTGTAAAAGGGGAATGATTCTTGTATTGTAACTTGTATTCTTCTTTGGGAAAGTTTTATAATGGATTGTTGGCTATGCCAAAGCTATAATTGACAGATTGCTTCTGTCGGGTGCAACTTTAGATCAAGGAGCCAAGTAAAGGTCCATTTACACTGCTTGATCAACGTGAACGAGCTTGTTCGTCGGGTGAAATGATCATCATTCTTGACAATGCATCGTCGTATGTAAACAGGACTGTGACACAGCTGTCCCAGGTACCCCAGGCATACTGGGCTTTGTTTTCTTCACCTCGATCCATGGCCTGTGCTGTGCTCCACGTTGGGTCTGCAGGTTGCCCAGGGTGACTCAGTGACATCATCTCCCTAATCCTATTCAAGGCCTATTAGGACACACAAGTGTGTTTTAGGATTGAGTCTCAAGACTTTTTTCTTGTACTCCACCTTCTGTGTACACTGTGCTTTAACTTGCTTCCATTCCTGCTGGGTGCCACTACATCCATTTTGCTGCTCCCAAGTTTTTGGAGTGTGCCAAGTCCTCGCTTCCTGCTTGCCGCACCTACGCCCAGGGTATGTGTGCCCAACTGGACCTGAAGCTTAGAGGATCCACCTCACTGGATGTGACTCAACAAGGACTTGAAGTACCTATCAAGAACAATGGTAGCCTACGCTAACTGAACAAACTTTTACTGATTGCTCATTGCGCATCTGAAGGTGGATCGGCCTGTGTAAACCAGCTATTAAATGACCAACTTTTGGCCACAATGATCAAAGGTACATGTGTATAAAAAATGGCCGAGAATTTCAGGAAAAGAACATCTCGTCAACCATTAAGTATGGGGGTGGATCAGTCATGCTTTGTGGTTGTGCTGCAGCCAATGGCACAAGGAACATTTCACGGGTAAAGGGAAGAACGGATTCAATGACATTTCAACAAATTCTTGATGCAAACATAACACCACCTGTAAAAAAGATGAAGTTGAAAAGAAGATGGCTTCTACAAATGGATAATGATCCTAAACACACGTAAAAATCCACAATAGACGACCTCAAAAGGCACAAGATGAAGGTTTTGCAATGGCTCTCACAGTCCCCTGATGTGAACATCATTGAAAATCTGTGCCTAAACCTCAAATTAGTAGTGCATGCAAGATGACCCAGGAATCTCACAGAACTGGAAGAATTTTCCAGAGGAGAATGGATGAAAATCCCTCAAACAAGAATTGAAAGACTCTTGGGTGGCTACCGAAAGCATTTACGAGCTGTGATACTTTCAAAAGGGGGTGATACTAGGTACTAAACTTGCAGGGTTAGCAAACTTTTGCACTGGCCCATTTTCCTTTTTGTAATTTTTAAAATGAAAAAGATGACAATATTTTTTTTTTTTTTACTTTTTTTTGCCTAAAATACAAAGGAAATATGTCATCTTTAACTTTAGCCCTTTTTGACACCATTTCATCATCAACTTCCTTAACTGTTCACAATAACAGTAGTTATTCCCAGGGGTGCCCAAACTTTTACATGCCATGGTATGTGGCTGGCTGCTGAATAGTTACGGTGGAGACACAGCATTGTATCTTAATTAACCAGACATCTATTTTTAGGAAGCCAGAAAGAATAGACTGTTATCCAGGCTCGGACTGGCCCATAGGGGAACAGGGGAATCCCCCGGTGGGCCCCGTACAGATCTGAGCCCCAACACAGCTGTATGAGCAGTACTTGGCATAATTCACTTGATTTACTCTGTACAGAAAAAAGCAGCATCTGATCATTCATTAACCAATCTACCCAGTTTATTATTATTTAGAGATATAGGTAAATTTGTGAACGAGGGTAGTGTAATATTTGTATGCAGGTGAAAAGTGGGCCCCCCAAAGTGAATGTTACTGGTGGGCCTTTGGCACCCCAGTGCGACACTGCTGTTATCTATATGTTGACTTTTGGATTTATGTGTTTCTTTCTGGTTGGTCAGGAAATCAGACTTTTGCTTGTGTAAAGGCCCCGTCACACATAGCGAGATCGCTGCTGAGTCACAAGTTTTGTGACGCAACAGCGACCTCACTAGCGATCTCGCTATGTGTGACACGTACCAGCGATCAGGCCCCTGCTGTGAGATCGCTGGTCGTGTCGGAATGGCCTGGACCTTTTTTTGGTCGTTGAGGTCCCGCTGACATCGCTGAATCGGTGTGTGTGACACGGATTCAGCGATGTCTTCACTGGTAACCAGGGTAAACATCGGGTTACTAAGCGCAGGGCCGCGCTTAGTAACCCGATGTTTACCCTGGTTACCAAAAAAAACAAACAGTACATACTCACCATCTGATGTCCGTCAGGTCCCTTGCCGTCCGCTTCCTGCTCTGACTGACTGCCGGCCGTACAGTGAGAGCGCAGCACAGCAGTGACGTCACCGCTGCGCTCTGCTCTCACTGTACGGCGGCACTCAGTCAGAGCAGGAAGCAGACAGCGATGGACCTGACGGACATCAGATGGTGAGTATGTACTGTTTGGTTTTTTTGGTAACCAGGGTAAACATCGGGTTACTAAGCGCGGCCCTGCGCTTAGTAACCCGATGTTTACCCTGGTTACCCGGGTGCTGCAGGGGGACTTCGGCATCGTTGAAGACAGTTTCAACGATGCCGAAGTCGTTCCCCTGATCGTTGGTCGCTGGAGAGATCTGTCTGTGTGACAGCTCCCCAGCGACCACACAACGACTTACCAACGATCACGGCCAGGTCGTATCGCTGGTCGTGATCGTTGGTAAATCGCTATGTGAGACGGGGCCTTTAGCCTGTAACATTGACTTGTAAGTTGACATTTGATGTAACATATACTGTGCTCTTATCCTTGATGACTAGTGAGGTTTGTGATATGCTAATTGTCCATGCCATCCAGACTGTTTGCATTCAAAACAGAGGAGGAAAATCTTTGTAAATAGATTACATAATCAAACAATGCGAGTTGATCTTATCAGCATTACCTGTAAATACTTAATGAAGGACACTTGTTAATTATAAAAAGAGGTTATATGCCTCTGTATAGAGAGACAGAGATTCAGCCAAGACATCCAGACTTTCAAAGGACCAGAGATAGGACAGCAGCCACGACATCATGGCTCTACCACGAGGGACACAGAATTGTCATTCTACAGTATGCCAGCTCAGGAGACCTCGACCCTGGCTGGAAGAATACAGATCTGCTCCACTGACCATCGTGAATCCCTTGACGCGGGTTGGTAGCTTAAATATTGTGGCCATAATATCGACCAATACCTTGCATACATTGTTATGTTTTTGGTGCACACTATATTTTTCCAGGGTGCGGCTGGGCCCTAGATAGCTCTGTACACTGTGGCCTCTGTTCACACAGGATGCATTATGGTGAGCCCGCTACATGGCGTCATTAATAGGCTTTGAGCCATATACTTTGCATTTCTGTGTGAACACGCCACATACAGACTATTTGTTTGCACAGGTGCACCAAGCGGCCAATTCCTGATTGTAGGGTGGCTGCATTATCGGTATTATTGCACCTGTGTATTTGCCATCTTAACTTGGGTTAGTGCAATTGTTGGAGGCCTTGAACAGGTAAGCATCTCTGCCTGTATACTGGTGTTTTTTTATGTTTGTGAAAACCATGATTGGGACCCTCCAGTCGCCTGGCTCCATGGAGATGTTTGAAGAAGCCAAGTTGTGACCCTCCAGTCACCTGGCCTTATACCTAAATGGACTGTGATCTTCTTAAGCATGCATTTACCTTCTCTCTGTGCATGTCACAGGTGGGGTAGTTGGCCCTGGAAGATCTGAAGTAACAGCTGCTATTATCCCAGCGAATCAGCAGAAGAGTGAGATTGTGTAATGTGCACCATATTGGGGTATTTTGCTGGAACTTTTCTACGTATTAACTGCCTGCTTTGTGGTTCAATAAAGCATTGCCTCACTGCTTTACCCTCACCCTGTGTTTTCTGAGTAGCATTATGCTCACATTAAAGGGAGAGCAGGCGTTTGGTGGATGATCCCTGGTCCATGCGGTTTCGGCTAGTGGACTGAGGCGCCCGTCGACTTCCGTGTCTCCTCAGTTACTCACTCCTAGTTTACTAGTAGTAAATGTAGATAAGAAAGGGCAATGGCGTCTGAGTTGAGCAATGGATTTGTCACAGGTATTGGGTGCTGGGGCTGTAACTGAAAAGGGGACCTGTGGCCAATTTTGCTTAAGTGCAGTATGAACTGTGTCAACAGTTATCATTGCTGCCAATAACCAAAAGGAACACACTGGGAGAGGTGACAAAGCAGTGAGGGTACGTGCACACGCTGCGGATTTTGCTGCGGCTCCACAGTGGATCCGCAGCTGCGGGTCCGCAGCAGTTTCCCATGCGTTTACAGTATAATGTAAACCTATGGGACACGAAATCCGCAATGCACATGCTGCGGAAAAAAACGCGCGGAAACACAGCGGTTTACATTCCGCAGCATGTCAATTCTTTGTGCGGATTCCGCTGCGGGTTTACACCTGCTCCAATAGAAAACTGCAGGTGTAAACCCGCAGCGGAATCCGCAATAGAAACAGCGATAAATCCGCAGGAAAAACCGCAGCGGTTTTGCCCTGCGGATTTATCAAATCTGCTGCGGAAAAATCCGCAGCCCTCACAGATACGTGTGCACATACCCTTAGGGTTCATCTCTCCAGCAGAAAACCCTTGTACAGATTTACAGTGCATCTGAATGTCACCAGCTGGGAAGATAATTAGGAAGGTGGAGATTAGTAGTAATTAGCTGGTGAGCCGCCTCAGCTTGTTGTACTCAGCACATAGAGGAAATTTATCATGTAAATATTTTTAGTCTGCAAAAGGGAAATGAAGGATCTCGTGGTGCCGCCTGTTACTATATAACATGACTCAAAGTAGCGCAAACCCTTTCTACTAAACACAGAATGTAACGCACCTGTATAATGAGGCTGAACCTCAGAATGTGACCACAGAACATCTTACATACAGCCCTGTTTAATGGACTGATAGGATCCAAGAATGCACTGCCCACTGGATTAGGGTAGATTCACACATCCGTATCAGTGCTACCATCGGAGAGAAGTAGATCAATTTTTTTTCTCAGATGTCATCCTAGTTGCATCCTAGTTCCTCCCGTTTTTTTCCCACTGTAGACACATGCTTGTTTCCAAGCCAAAAAAAACCTTGTACCTTTCATATTCAAGTTTATCACTGAGCATCAGATCCATGAGACACGGATGTAAAATAGAAGCAAATCGGAAACCTTACGATTAGAGCCTGTGTCTCACAGATTCTCATAGAACTGAATGACAGAGTCTGATCTGCAAATCGGATGAGAATGGGGCCTGCTCTGAGTATCTCGGATATCACTCTTGGATCCGAGATGTTGATAGATGTGTGAATAAATCCATTCCACTATATGAATCCGTGTGATGTACAAGCAAAAAAAATCAGACAGCACTCGGACATGTCACATGGATTTGGGAATGTAGACAGTTAGATAGATAGATATAGATAGATAGATAGATAGATAGATAGATAGATAGATAGATAGATAGATAGATAGATAGATAGATAGATAGATAGATAATATAGATAGATAGATAGAGGACAGATATGGAATAGATAGATAATAGATGATAGATAGATAGATAGATAGATAGATAGATAGATAGATAGATAGATAGATAGATAGATAGATAGATAGATAGATGGATACTCACTTTGGAAGGGTAACATTCACTGTTCCAAAAGGCAATATTTCCATGGATTTTCCCCAAAATTTGTTTTTCCATCTCACATCTGAAAATTAAACTTCACATTAATAAACCATTAAAGATGAATATCTCATCCCGAAAAACTTTGCACAACTAAAATGAGACAAAATATAAAACCTTTCTCACGTATATACATATAATTAGAAAAAGTTAAAATTATCTAGTAACAATACTTCTCTCCCTTTAAGAGACTAAAGTCTACTGAAATGGCTCTCCACTGTCTTACTACGGTGACAGCTGTGTGAGACTTCCTGATGCTGAGCTGGAAGAAACCACTGTGTGTAGTGGGATACAAGGCAGTGCAGCCTTGGGGATGTGTGTGTGTAAAAAGAGATGTAAGCAGCAGGGGGAGGCTAGAAACAGCAGTGAAGGTAAATCCTGTCACAGACTTCTGGGTGTTCTGGGAAATATTAATTTAATATACTGTCACTTGTTATGCTTTTCTCTTAACTGATATTTTCTAATAGCTGATATTTCCAATATACTGAAGCCTCTGAAAATGGAGCTAATGTTAGTGAATTTTCTGTAGTTTTTACACAGTCCATAATGTTTAATCTTGATTCTCTCTGCCTTCTAAGAGCTTATAATTTGGCCATATTACCCCAAAGGAAATCACAGAGACAGTTAAACAGATGGCATTAGTATTTTTTTTTTTATCAGCAATAGGTAAAAGATTCTATACACCAAAGGATACAAATATGAAAATGTGGATGAAAATCCTTGTAGGGAAAAAGGATCTAACGGACAAAATAGGGACCTGATTTCTTGTTTGTATTAAATTCTCAATTTAAAAAAAAAAATCTGAATTTATTTCCTTTAAATAATTAATAAAGGTTTTGTTCACATCAGGTTGACATTTTTTTTTTTTTTTTACTTAAAGGGAACCTGTCACCCCCAAAATCGAAGATGAGCTAAGCCCACCAGCATCAAGGGCTTATATCTACAGCATTCTGTAATGTTAAAACGACTTGCTGTGCTTATGTTCTATTTTAAATAGACACAAAAAAAAGAACCCAAAGCTGTAAAAACAACAAAATAAAGGGCAACGAAGACGCGTAAAGAAAAACACAAAAACACCACTGGCATCTTGTAAAACTTAACGGGTGTGCCGGTGTCTAAGAGTGCACATACCCACTGAAGTGTATCTGTAGTTTCAGCAAAACTTATGACTTAACACTTGGACCTTCACTGACCGGAAATTCTAAATTCCAAACAGGAGGAGTAGAGACAGTATGCAGTAACTTTCTACGCTCCATCTAGTGGTGGCTGACATCTTTTGGATCTATGTGTATGGAGAGGATTTTGGCTGTGTATTAGCAAAGCAAAGGCTAAGAATTTAGTCAGCACAAAATGATGAGCAGTCCTTAATAAGTCATCATGACAATAAAAGATAACAGTTTCAATTTTAATTTGTAATTACTGGTTAGGGTCTTGTTCACAGCTGTTAATATATTACTAGTCAGAAGTCCAATTTTTCTTCTAGTATGTGGTGGTGCCTAGCGATCACAGTACCTGATCCAATGATTGCTATTGGAGACAGGCGAGGAGTGTGATGTTGGCAAGGAGATCATGGCATTGTAAGGGCAGGTGCGGACGGCTGTATTATTGGTCCGAATGTGATTTCACAAAACATCATATTGCACTCGGACCAATGTTAGTCTATGGGGCTGAGCAAATGTCTGTTTTTTTTTTCCTCAGACAGAGTTTGTTCAAGGACAAAAAATCGCTGCATGTCTGAGTTTGATCCGATATTCGTATCACACTCGGAAATGCAACTCAATGAGTGCGTGTTAATCATCAGACTGCACTAGTATGTCATCTGAGTGCGATCAGATTTCCACGCACTGACACAATGGAGAAGATGGAGCCATTTTGTTCTCCATCTTCTCCTCAGTGTGCACTGATTCTCACATCCGAGAGAATCAAATCAGACTATGCTCAAAGTTTGGTCATAGTGTCAATTGCGTAATCTATGGCCATCTTCACGAGCCCTTAGGATCAAATTTGATAAACTGGTGATCACATTCACAAGCATTAGCCAGCATAAATGTACACATAATGTACTATTACTATGTAATATCACATTGGTTGGAGATGCTGCAGGGGTCAGTCACTGCAAACACATCAGGTGGAAGAGCTGAATGAAATCAAGTGTCGGAATGAATTATAAAAGTCATGCACACCAAAAACATTATTTAATTGATCATAAATAGTACGTTCGTGGCCACCATTACCTTGCCAAAAGACAAAATTCTTTGACTCACAGTGACAGGCAGAAATTGGGGGGTGATGGCTAACCTGAAAAAAAAATAAACAAGTTAACACAAAATCTGAAATGATAAACTGATTTATTTACTTATTGAAGTCACTTTTCTTTATTCAATTTGGTATTTGCATCAAATTCTTCAAAATGGAGCAGACTGTTCACGAATTTGGTGCAAAAATCCAAAATGTTCTTTATTTTGGTCTTCAACCAATTCTTTTCGATTAAAATTTGCAGCACAAAAAGTCATAAATCCTTTGAAAAGCTGCAAACATGCGCCAAATTGAAAACTCCTCTAGAATATTTACTCTAGGCAGGGGCTGAAGTGGGATGTGAAAAAAGCATCATTTGGTAAATGTGTCTAAAAAATCTGGATTAATAGAGTCGCTGAAGAAAAAAAAAATTTAACATATTTTTGGAGCATGCCCAAGATACTCGGTTAGCACCCCAGCATGCTCGGATAACACCTTATCGGAGCACGTTTGCTCATCACTAGAAAGCACCCAAGTTTAATCCCATAAAACAGCCTTTATCATGTAATATTACCAATAGGGGAGAAGCACGATTTATTTATAGAGATGACACCAATCTCCAAATTAAAAGAAGATTTTCTCCACCCAAAAACGTAGAGTTTTTAACAAATTAAATCCAATCACCCAAGAAATCGTAAAAAAATGAAAGGAATTTAGCTTCTGATAAGAAAATGACTAGTTAAGAATCGTCATATATTTAGCTCTGATTATATTATATTGTACAAATTCAATCTGTGAAGAATAACTCAAAGAAAGTATTAAAACGCAGAGTGGTTGTCTCTGGAGTCTTTAACATTTTAATGTATCGTAGTTTATTCTTAATATTAGATGCAAATTCGTAGTTGATTTCAGCTCTTGGACAACAATGTGCGATCTATATCTGGGGCTTCATGGTGATTTGTCCGTGTCATAAGTCCGAAGATCTGAATATTGCTACATACCACAATTAAAGTGAATGTGGCAGCATTGTGAATGCAAGTTGCAATAAGTCCAGCAAATTTGGGTTTGTTGCAAGCTACAGGATCGCGACAAGAGCACATTCTCCTTAAAGGGACTCTGTCACCTCAATTTGGCGGGATATTAAAATGAGTTGCTACCGGTCAGATGGGCGGCGTATCCTCGTAATTTCTCCACCCCGTCCATCCCTTTTTTCCGCAATAGTTTAGTGCATAAGAGTATGCGTGCGCCATAGTTGGCGTGTGCGCCTGCAGTCTTCGGTGGCGCACGCGCAGTATGCTTTGCCCTACTGCGGGCAAAGCCGAAAACATTACTGCGCATGCGCCCGCGTACTATGTCCCGGAACACAGCGAAATACTTCCGGAACATAGTGGGCGGGGGTATGCGCAGTAATGCTTTTCGGCTTTGCCCGCAGTAGGGCAAAGCATACTGCGCGTGCGCCACCGAAGACTGCAGGCGCACACGCCAACCATGGCGCATGCATACTCTTATGCGCTAAACTATTGTGAAAAAAGGGACGGACGGGGTGGAGAAATTACGAGGATACGCCGCCCATCTGACCAGTAACAACTCATTTTAATATCCCGCCAAATTGAGGTGACAGAGTCCCTTTAATTATGGTACAGAGGCCAAAGTCCCATGTACTTTCAGCCTGAAAAAAAAAAATAAAAGTTCTAACTGTTATAGTCCGCTGTCACTGATCAAATTCACCTGTTCCGAAAAAAATCGAAATCCTTTGTCCTCTCTTATACATTCATATGTCTCACCGAGCACAGGGTTGAAAGGCTTGCTCCCAGCTCGGTAATACGTGGCAGCGTATCCTGAGACTGCAAATGCAGCAATGAGGGCCTGAAAGAGAAAAGAAGATCAATTTACTCCGATATGAAGTTCTCACCATAAGTAAGCATCAACACTTCTCAACATTAAAATTGCAACACCAAGAAGAAAACGTAGAATTTTGGAAACCATAGCATCGACTAACCACATACAAATTATGAAAAAATGGAAACATTTTTTAGACATCTTGATTTATTTAGCATCATCAAGTTTGATCTCCGCTCGTAGAAATCTCTGCACTTACAGCCTTGGCTGCTATCAGTGAGGATATTAATGGTTGGCTGAGGAATGTTCTGCCTCGCTGAATGCACTCAGGTTAATCATCAAGATCCACTGCTGGCAGCTCAATTTGGAACTGCTGACCAATGACATCTCAGATGTGCTCGAGAAGAGACAAGTCTGAGGACGCAGCAGGTCATGATAGCACCACAAGGCCACAAAGGCTGCTCACAACAGCACAACCAGCATCTCATGTGTAGTCATATGCCAAGCAGCCACCCCCTCCATTAATTTGGTTGGTTGTGAGTGGCTGCCTCATCGGTATTTCTGCACCTGTGTTACCGCTATCTTTACCACATAGGTCCACTGCATCCTGATAGTGCATTTGTTTGGAGGCCTAGGCAGGTAGGCATCTCTGCCTTTTTTGCTATTTTTCTGAATTTTTGGAGGATCTCTGAATCCCCCTTTTGTGCTAGCATTGGTTAGCGTGGGGACCCGTGACGTGGGTTATGAGCTTGCGTATTTTGCCAAAATATAAACGAATACCTCACGTATTTTTTATGTGTTTTTTTGCATTTTTTCGGGTGCAGTTGGGCCCATTTTGCCTTGTAAACTGTGGTGTCTGTTCGCATGGGATGCATCTTAATAGCGCTGGGCAGCCCGCCTGAGCTAATAGAAGGGTGTCACTAATAGGCGGTTCAAATCTAAAAAACTGACCGTCACATCCAAACATGAACCAAGTGTGAACAGGTGTGAACCTAGAGTCACCAACTTGTAAACAGTCAAATAGATAAGGCAGCACACTGCAGCACTAAGAATGCAATCATGAAACATGAAAATTGAACTGCATTACTGCACTAGAAATATGAAAAATGAGAGCTTTTAGCGCACAAATTGGCCAATTCATGTGTACCTGGTAGCCACTTTACGGCATCTCTCTGGTAAAGGGGCCCCTTTTTGAAGAAGCTATTTGTGAAACGGCGCTTGTCGGGCGCAGGGGAGCCTTTAGAGCACCTTGACCTCGGCACACAGATCCGGAACATCCAGTACCCGCATTTGCAGGTAAATCACTGTCCTTGGTTATCTAGTCCTGTTTCACTGCACATAAATCAGGTAACATAGTGTCTTTATCACTCCCCAGGGATTCACAGCAGATTAATGCTACTGCTCTGGGTACATCTGTTTTTATGTTGCCACATTTAGTGAATACTACCTTTACAAAAATATACCAAGACTATGTAAATGGTCCTGTGCGCTGCACACTATTGTGCATAATTCCATGAGCTTTATGATAATTGTACCACTTAGCTCTCTGTTTTTCTGGCATAGTGCTGTATTAGCCTCCCCTGGTATTTGGAGGTTTCCGTTCCCCCTCTTTGTCTATTTTTATAATTATCTCATGTATTACACATTTTTAGAACAAGTTTCACAATAAACATTTTGTTTTTACTAGTATTTTCTCTTTCACTTCATTTTTCTCTGTGGCATTTACCACTTGAGAATGTATTTTCACCTCTAGCTGGATGTCTGGCACAGCATTGCGCAAATCGTTCTAATGATTTGTGTCTTGACACTAACGCTTTAGGCTTGGTATGGGACCTCTAGTTTGACTTGCAGTTCAAAATGGATCACTACGCACCATTCTATGAATGCGTCACGACCAAGTGCTCAATGCCATAATGGGGCTTTAACAAGGGAACATCACACTGATGCTAGTCTTAGAGTTCTGGTGTCGGGTGGCATAATGTATAGTAGTTCATTCCAGGTACACTAGCAGCTCAGCTTTACATTGATTTGGCTGTGGAATCAGTGGTAGCGCCATTTCTCCAAAGTGTCTCAGGAGCCGTTTTTCAAAACGACATGGCCTTATGTTACTGTGAGCAGCCTGTGTGGCTGAAGCATAATGCCATGTCCTACAGCGCCTCCGGGCTTGTCTTCTTTCAACCTCATCAGGCTCATCATTGGTCGGAACTTACACAGAGAGCTTCGAGAGGCACAGCTTGATAATTTACCCAAGTGCACTCAGTGTGGCAGAACATTTCAGTTCATACATCAATACTGAATAAATCAATTTTTTTTTTTTTGAAATTTTGTTTCCATTTTTAATAATTTACTTATCATTAACATATCTATCAATCCTGTGATTTTCATAATTCCTGGACTTTTACTTCTTGGTGTTGCAATTTTATTGTTGAGAAATGTATATTACGCAACCAGAAGAGCAAAGTAACAAGATTTTGGACATCCCTGTGGGAATTTTTGGGAGCGTCAATCATTTATAACCATGGGAGTTCACTGGTTTCACCTATCTGTCTAACAGGTTGATCCACATCTGGACAGATAAAGGATTCAGAAGGATCTAGATAAGCTTGAACAATGGACAGTGACTAATACAATGGTATTTAACAGGGAGAAATGCAAGATTCTACATCTGGGCAAGAAAAACAAAAATGTAATCTATAGAATGGGAGGAATAGAACTAAGCAACAGCATGTGTGAAAAAGACTTGGGTACACTAATAGATCATAGACTGCAGATGAGTCAACAGTGTGATGCAGCAGCAAAAAAGGCAAATACAGTTCTAGGATGTATTAAGAAAAGCATAGAGTCTAGATCATGTTAAGTAATTATCCTTCTCTACTCCTCCTTGGTCAGGCCTCATCTGAAAAACTGGAGCAAGTTCAGAGAAGATCTACCAGGAAGGTAAGCTGACTGCAAAAGTATGTCCTACGAGGAACGGTTAAAGGATCTGGGAATGTTTAGCTTGCAACAAAGAAGTCTAAGAGGAGACTTAACAGTGGTCTACAAATATCTGAAGGGATGTCACAGTGTAGAGGGATCATTCTCATTTGCACATGGAAACATGAGAAGCAATGGAATGAGACTGAAAGGGAGAAGATACAGATTAGATATTAGAAAAATCTTTTTGACAGTGAGGGTGATCAATGAGTGGAACAGGCTGCCACAAGAGGTGGCGAGTTCTCCTTCAATGGAAGTCTTCAAACAGAGGCCGGACAGACATCTGTCTGAGATGGTTTAGTGGATCCTGCACTGAGCAGGGGGTTGGACACGATGACCCTTGAGGTCCCTCTAACTCTAACATTCTATGATTCAAGGGGCAGAAGTACTTGAAGTGAGAGCGGTTTCCTTCTGAGAATGGAATCACAGACTTTGTTTTGAGTCACTTTTCAGTCTCGGAAAAGAGCAATAATCACCAGAGTGTGTCTCTTTTCATTTTTCGTCATTGGTGGTAGTCTCAGGACCCAAACACCCACCAGAACCCATACACTATGACATGTCAAACAATTTCCAAAAGTTCTTCGGTAAATATGTAAGAAAACTGTCTAGTAAGAGCAACCAAAAAGGGTGGTCACATGTTGTGAATTTGGATTCTGGGCTCCCCCGGTGGCTACTGGTGGAATTGAACTGGTGTCTTCATCTTCTCTGTTCACCTGTTCCCATCAAGATGTGGGAGTCGCTATATAACCTTGCTGCTCTGTTAGTTTCTTGCCGGTCAACAATGTTATCAGAAGCCTCTCTGTGCTTGTTCCTGCTCCTAGACAACTACTAGATAAGTTGGACTCTTGTCCATGTTTGTTTTTGCATTTTGTTCCAGTTCACAGCTGTAGTTTCGTTACTGTGTCTGGAAAGCTCTTGTGAACGGGAATTGCCACTCTGGTGTTATGAGTTTATGCCAGAGTTTTAAAGTAATTTCTGGATGGTGTTTTTGATAGGGTTTTCAGCTGACCATGAAAGTGTCCTTTCTGTCTTCTGCTATGTAGTAAGTGGACCTCAAATTTGCTAAACCTATTTTCATACTACGTTTGTTATTTCATCTCAACTCACCGCCAATACATGTGGGGGGCCTCTGTCTCCTTTCGGGGTATTTCTCTAGAGGTGAGCTAGGACTAATATTTTCCTCTGCTAGCTTTATTTGGTCCTCCGGCTGGGCTGGGCATCTAGAATCAACGTAGGCATGCTACCCGGCCACTGCTAGTTGTGCGTTAGGTTTAGTTCATGGTCAGCTCAGTTCCCATCTTCCAAGAGCTAGTTCCTATATATGCTTATGCTATGTTCTCTTGCCATTGAGATCATGACAGTTTGACCGGCCAGCAAAGTGTTAATTGTTTGGGCTGAAGCAGGAGAAAAAGAAGTGTTGAAGGGAAATTTTTTTTTTTTTTTTTTTTTTTTCCCCTCAGAGTTTTGCTGCCTAGCCCTTAATTGCTGTCTAGCTGCTTCTTACCTCCTCTTAACCCTTGAATGGCTCTGTGTCCACCTGTTTGTAATGGATCTTCAGAGTGTAACTGCAGGTTTGAATAATCTCGCCACGAAGGTACAAAATTTGCAAGATTTTGTTTGTCATGCACCTGTATCTGAGCCGAGAATTCCTTTGCCGGAATTTTTCTCGGGGAATAGATCCGGGTTTCAGAATTTTCGAAATAATTGCAAATTATTTTTGTCTCTGAAATCTCGCTCTGCCGGAGACCCTGCACAGCAGGTCAGGATTGTGATTTCCTTGCTCCGGGGCGACCCTCAAGACTGGGCTTTTTCATTGACACCAGGGGATCCTGCGTTGCTCAATGTGGATGCGTTTTTTCTGGCATTGGGGTTGCTTTATGACGAACCTCATTTGGAGCTTCAGGCAGAAAAAACTTTGATGTCCCTATCTCAGGGGCAAGATGAAGCGGAAATTTACTGCCAAAGATTCCGTAAATGGTCTGTGCTTACTCAGTGGAATGAGTGCGCCCTGGCGGCGACTTTCAGAGAGGGTCTCTCTGATGCCATTAAGGATGTTATGGTGGGGTTCCCTGTGCCTGCGGGTCTGAATGAGTCCATGACAATGGCTATTCAGATCGATAGGCGTTTGCGGGAGCGCAAACCAGTGCACCATCTGGCGGTGTCCACTGAGAAGTCGCCAGAGAGTATGCAGTGTGATAGAATTCTGTCCCGAAGCGAGCGGCAGAATTTTAGACGGAAAAATGGGTTGTGTTTCTATTGTGGTGATTCTACTCATGTTATATCAGCATGCTCTAAGCGCACTAAAAAGCTTGGTAAATCTGTTTCCATTTGCACCTTACCGTCTAAATTTATTCTATCTGTGACCCTGATTTGCTCTTTGTCATCTATTACCACGGACGCCTATGTCGACTCTGGCGCCGCTTTGAGTCTTATGGATTGGTCCTTTGCCAAACGCTGTGGGTATGATTTAGAGCCTTTGGAGACTCCTATTCCTCTGAAGGGGATTGACTCCACCCCATTGGCTAATAATAAACCACAATACTGGACACAAGTAACTATGCGTATTAATCCGGATCACCAGGAGATTATTCGCTTTCTGGTGCTGTATAATCTACATGATGATTTGGTGCTAGGATTGCCTTGGCTGCAATCTCACAACCCAGTCCTCGACTGGAGAGCTATGTCTGTGTTGAGCTGGGGATGTAAGGGGGCTCATGGGGATGTACCTGTGGTTTCCATTTCATCATCCATTCCCTCTGAAATTCCTGAGTTCCTGTCTGACTATCGTGACGTCTTTGAAGAATCCAAGCTTGGTTCGTTACCTCCGCACCGAGAGTGCGATTGTGCCATAGATTTAATTCCGGGTAGTAAATACCCAAAGGGTCGTTTATTTAATCTGTCTGTGCCTGAACATGCTGCTATGCGAGAATATATAAAGGAGTCCTTGGAAAAGGGACATATTCGTCCATCGTCATCTCCCTTAGGAGCCGGTTTTTTCTTTGTGTCAAAAAAAGACGGCTCTTTGAGACCATGTATTGATTATCGGCTTTTGAATAAAATCACTGTTAAATATCAATACCCATTGCCGTTGCTGACTGATTTGTTTGCTCGCATAAAGGGGGCCAAGTGGTTCTCTAAGATTGACCTTCGTGGGGCGTATAATTTGGTGCGAATCAGGCAGGGGGATGAGTGGAAAACCGCATTTAATACGCCCGAGGGCCACTTTGAGTATTTAGTGATGCCTTTTGGTCTTTCTAATGCTCCGTCAGTTTTCCAGTCCTTTATGCATGATATTTTTCGCGATTATTTGGATAAATTTATGATTGTGTATCTGGATGATATTCTGATTTTTTCGGATGACTGGGACTCTCATGTCCAGCAAGTCAGGAGGGTTTTTCAGGTTTTGCGGTCTAATTCTTTGTGTGTGAAGGGTTCTAAGTGTGTTTTTGGGGTACAGAGGATTTCCTTTTTGGGATATATTTTTTCCCCCTCTTCCATTGAAATGGATCCTGTCAAGGTTCAAGCTATTTGTGATTGGACGCAGCCCTCTTCTCTTAAGAGTCTTCAGAAATTTTTGGGCTTTGCTAACTTTTATCGTCGATTTATTGCTGGTTTTTCGGATATTGCTAAGCCATTGACCGATTTGACTAAGAAGGGTGCTGATGTTGCTGATTGGTCCCCTGATGCTGTGGAGGCCTTTCGGGAGCTTAAGCGCCGTTTTTCCTCTGCCCCTGTGTTGCGTCAGCCTGATGTTGCTCTACCTTTTCAGGTTGAGGTCGACGCTTCTGAGATCGGAGCTGGGGCAGTGTTGTCGCAGAAAAGTTCTGACTGCTCCGTGATGAGGCCTTGTGCCTTCTTTTCCCGTAAATTTTCGCCCGCTGAGCGGAATTATGATGTTGGGAATCGGGAGCTTTTGGCCATGAAGTGGGCTTTTGAGGAGTGGCGCCATTGGCTTGAGGGGGCCAGACATCAGGTGGTGGTATTGACTGACCACAAAAATTTGATTTATCTTGAGACCGCCAGGCGCCTGAATCCTAGACAGGCGCGCTGGTCATTATTTTTCTCTCGGTTTAATTTTGTGGTGTCATACCTACCGGGTTCTAAGAATGTTAAGGCGGATGCCCTTTCTAGGAGTTTTGAGCCTGACTCGCCTGGTAACTCTGAGCCCACAGGTATCCTTAAGGATGGAGTGGTATTGTCAGCCGTTTCTCCAGACCTGCGGCGGGCCTTGCAGGAGTTTCAGGCGGAGAGACCTGATCGTTGCCCACCTGATAAACTGTTTGTTCCTGATGATTGGACCAGTAGAGTCATCTCTGAGGTTCATTCTTCTGCGTTGGCAGGTCATCCTGGCATTTTTGGTACCAGGGATTTGGTGGCAAGGTCCTTCTGGTGGCCTTCCCTGTCACGAGATGTGCGAGGCTTTGTGCAGTCTTGTGACGTTTGTGCTCGGGCCAAGCCTTGTTGTTCTCGGGCTAGTGGATTATTGTTGCCCTTGCCTATTCCTAAGAGGCCTTGGACGCACATCTCGATGGATTTTATTTCAGATCTGCCTGTTTCTCAGAAGATGTCTGTCATCTGGGTGGTGTGTGACCGTTTTTCTAAGATGGTCCATTTGGTTCCTCTGCCCAAGTTACCTTCTTCTTCCGAGTTGGTTCCTCTGTTTTTTCAAAATGTTGTTCGTTTGCATGGTATTCCTGAGAATATCGTTTCTGACAGAGGGACCCAATTCGTGTCTAGATTTTGGCGGGCATTCTGTGCTAGGATGGGCATAGATTTATCTTTTTCGTCCGCTTTCCATCCTCAGACGAATGGCCAGACCGAGCGGATTAATCAGACCCTGGAGACATATCTGAGGTGTTTTGTGTCTGCTGACCAGGATGATTGGGTTGCTTTTTTGCCATTGGCGGAGTTCGCTCTCAATAATCGGGCCAGCTCTGCCACTTTGGTGTCCCCGTTTTTCTGTAATTCGGGGTTTCATCCTCGATTTTCCTCTGGTCAGGTGGAATCTTCGGATTGTCCTGGAGTGGATGCTGTGGTGGAGAGATTGCATCAGATCTGGGGGCAGGTGGTGGACAATTTGAGGTTGTCCCAGGAGAAGACTCAGCTTTTTGCCAACCGCCACCGTCGTGTTGGTCCTCGGCTTTCTGTTGGGGATTTGGTGTGGTTGTCTTCTCGTTTTGTCCCTATGAGGGTCTCTTCTCCTAAGTTTAAGCCTCGGTTTATCGGCCCGTATAAGATATTGGAGATTCTTAACCCTGTTTCCTTCCGTTTGGACCTCCCTGCATCCTTTTCTATTCATAACGTTTTTCATCGGTCATTATTGCGCAGGTATGAGGTACCGGTTGTGCCTTCCGTTGAGCCTCCTGCTCCGGTGTTGGTTGAGGGTGAGTTGGAGTACGTTGTGGAGAAAATCTTGGACTCTCGTGTTTCCAGACGGAGACTCCAGTATCTGGTCAAGTGGAAGGGATACGGCCAGGAGGATAATTCTTGGGTGAATGCATCTGATGTTCATGCCTCCGATCTAGTTCGTGCCTTTCATAGGGCCCATCCTGATCGCCCTGGTGGTTCTGGTGAGGGTTCGGTGCCCCCTCCTTGAGGGGGGGGTACTGTTGTGAATTTGGATTCTGGGCTCCCCCGGTGGCTACTGGTGGAATTGAACTGGTGTCTTCATCTTCTCTGTTCACCTGTTCCCATCAAGATGTGGGAGTCGCTATATAACCTTGCTGCTCTGTTAGTTTCTTGCCGGTCAACAATGTTATCAGAAGCCTCTCTGTGCTTGTTCCTGCTCCTAGACAACTACTAGATAAGTTGGACTCTTGTCCATGTTTGTTTTTGCATTTTGTTCCAGTTCACAGCTGTAGTTTCGTTACTGTGTCTGGAAAGCTCTTGTGAACGGGAATTGCCACTCTGGTGTTATGAGTTAATGCCAGAGTTTTAAAGTAATTTCTGGATGGTGTTTTTGATAGGGTTTTCAGCTGACCATGAAAGTGTCCTTTCTGTCTTCTGCTATGTAGTAAGTGGACCTCAAATTTGCTAAACCTATTTTCATACTACGTTTGTTATTTCATCTCAACTCACCGCCAATACATGTGGGGGGCCTCTGTCTCCTTTCGGGGTATTTCTCTAGAGGTGAGCTAGGACTAATATTTTCCTCTGCTAGCTTTATTTAGTCCTCCGGCTGGGCTGGGCATCTAGAATCAACGTAGGCATGCTACCCGGCCACTGCTAGTTGTGCGTTAGGTTTAGTTCATGGTCAGCTCAGTTCCCATCTTCCAAGAGCTAGTTCCTATATATGCTTATGCTATGTTCTCTTGCCATTGAGATCATGACAGTCACAACAACATCATTAGTCCAGGATCACTTACAACATGGAGAAATTCAACTTGTCTTACGGGTCAATGCCTTAACCATCCAGTGGCGGACATAACATTGGTGCAACCTATGCAGTTGCACAGGGGTCCAGTGGGTTAGGGGGTCCACTTTCATTCTTAAAAGAGTTTCCTACTATAAATTAGATTGTACATAAGGGCATAAGCTCATAAGCATTAAAGTTCACAACTACTGGTTTCTGGAGAGAAATATTTAGGTGCTGTATGATGAGCTATGGATAAGAGGGGCCCATGATCTGTTCTTGCACAGGTGCCCTCTATAGACTGTGTCCGCTCCTGTAACCATCCAAATACAAAGCCATGGCAAAATGATATTGCCTTAACATGGGGCAGTCACGTCCTTCATGCATTCTGTGGCTCATTTATCACTTAGTTCACAAAATAATCTTCAGTGGAAGATCAATGAAGGACCACGACAGTGGGAGCATTGGTTTTAGTACAGACTATTCATTGGTAGTAGACATCTTTCCTATTACAGTTAAAGTGTTGACAATCTAATGGAGTGTTGATTTATACATTTAACCCCTTCCTGATATTGGACACACTGGTACATCCAATGTCGGGTCCTTTTCTTTGGTGCAGGCTCAGGAGCTGAGTCCGCATCTTTTAAAGCAGATGATGGCTGTGTTATACAGCTATCATCTGGTCCTAACAGCCGCCGATGGAGCTGAACTCTGTCCACTGCTTTTAACTCCTTAAATGCCCTGTTAATCACTGACGGCGGCATTTACAGTACACTCTGCCAAGCGCACATCGTCCCCAAGCAACGCAACCGCGAAGAGCAAATGGATTCCTATGTCAGCAGGGAACTGCTAGGATCTCCATGCTTGCCATTATGATCTCCATACTCCATGATCTCCATACGATCAGCTAAGATTTCCATGCTTGAAGTCCGGCCTGTGGAGATGCCGCTCTTGCAAATCATGTTACTCACCCCCAGAGACATAAAATCATGATTAGTGGGACGATTAGTTGAGGAGGAGAAAGAAACACCCCATCGACTAGTCGCCCACTAATTTGCATTTCCCTGGCCAAAATAACTAAACAAAAGAAAAAAAAACAAATGGAAGCAGTATAAACAGTGGAATAAAGACATGGGGTTGATTTGTGGGACATAGGAAAGTTGTCAGGTCCCCTTTAAATAAAAAAATAAAAAAATGGATGATTAGTATTGATGTAATTGTATTGAACTGGATTAAGTAAATTGCCAGGTCTTTTTTATGAACGAACGCAGGAAGACCACCCCCCCCCCAAACAAACAAAAAAAAATCGCGTTATTTTTGCAATTTCCCCACAATAAAGTTTACTTTCCTGTTTTCCAATATATTGCATGGTAAAATAGATTGTGCCATTCAAAAGTACAAATCATCCTGCAAAAAATAAATTCTCATATGGTTATGCTAACTGTCAAATAAAAAAAAAACAAAAAAAAAACTTATGGCTCTTGGGAGAAAAGGGAGGAAAAAATTAAAACGTGAAAATGGAAAATCGCCACGTCAGTAATGGGTTAATATGTCATAGATTTCCCAGTGCTACAAATGTACTGTACCATACGTTCATGTGGATCATCTGTCTCGGAAGCCTTATCTAACAGTTCACTGTATTCCAGCTCTTCACAAAGGTGCTGTAAGGTATTCAGTGGCTCATTCAATTCTACAGGCATGGAAACTTTGGACAAGTCTTTGCCAATGTTATTCCTCAGAATATTCCATAGATTGATATTGCTGGTATCTGGCGACGGAGTAGGTAGACTTGTTCTTCGTCCTGTTCGGAACGCACCACCTAAAAGTTCTCCATTGAGAACTGGAAGACAAAACCGAAATTTAACTAGAAGCAACAAAATTTGCAAGTATGGAATATTCAATAGCAAAAAAAACAAAAAAAACAACTGAATATATATTGTTGTAGAAAACTGATACAACTGATATAGAAGTTGACAAGATACAAAGACAACATAAAAAGATCGTATCAGAAGTTTAAGTGAGAATTACTTTGACGGGACACGTTATCGGCAACACTGGTGTTGTCTTCAGAGATGTTATCACTGACATCACTGATGTAGGATTCATCATCTGATGCCTAAAAGCAAAAAAACAAACATAATAAACATCTTATTACCTTACTGCAATTTATTTAGTGTATGGAGCCAATGTTACAATTTATTTAATTTTTTTTTCTCAGTGGTATTTCTCATCTCCCATATCTACAAGTGTCCCATGTTCTTGGGATCAGAGTGGATTCAATAAATAGAACCACCATAGTTCTAAAGAATGCCAGAAGCAAGACGGCGCATGGCAAGACGGAAGGGAGGGGAAGCTCTGTCACTAAAGAAAGAATAAAGGGGGACACACCTGACACTTTGTCCTACGCAACCTTAAGCTCCCTAGCGTCCCTAGACGGGTTCTTTCACCCCATGTGGCGATCACATTCTTAATCCCTGTCTTACCCTTAGAACAACCCTGACTATTGCGTGGGGCAGCAGGAACTCTAGTCCTGCTCTAACACAATGACACAAAGGGAAACAGACAAGGATAAAAGAAAACCATAATCACTCAACACACTCCCAGACTACAGAAAGGGAGAAGGAAAATGAATAGGTGAGGCTAACCAAACAGGAGATAAGGTAGAGGAAGACACTCAAACAAGCTTCCAAACAGATATCTCCAGAGACGACTCCTATACGACCTCTCTTCAAACAGCTCACACCACCAGCTCCAAACCAGGCTATAGCAAGCTATCACTGGCAACTACTCAAGCTAAGAGGTGAGTATTGAAATCATAGGGGAGTGAAGAAAATCAGAACAGCTGAGAAAATTCTAGATGAGAGTTCTAAGGAGAACAGAACTGTCTAACCCTTACAACAACAGAGCAAGGAACATCTGCACAGCTAACTAAAAGGAAAAGCAGATCCAACCAGAGCAGGTGCACATGTAGCCAGACACCGCAATCTTCTGACCTCTCATGGATATCCCTGTGACAGGTGCTCTTGGTTTGATAACTCATATACGTAAATGACAGAAACTCTTAATTAAATGTGAAAAATGGCACCGAAATGGATTCCACAGTGATGACAAAATGGCAAGTGACCAGATGCTATTGAGATCATATCACACGTGCTCCCGCCACAATGGTGATGTACACATTAAGAATAGTTAAAATAGGACCTGTCACCAGGTCAAAAGCAGTCAGTTTTTGCTCTTATTTATTCCCTCTGCTCCCCTGAGTATTACATTTTTTTTAATCTGCCATATGGTTCCAGAGATATATTTTTTTATCTACGGTAGTTTAAAACGTTATGGCCTTTAAGAAAGGGGTGTGGCTTACAGGATTCTCTGTGGGTGTGTCTTTAGGCTACTCTGCATTATTACCCTGTGAGCCACACCCTCTTGTAAAGACCATAAAAATTAGAAGTCAATAAACCACCCTATATCTCTGAAACCATATGGGGAATATTCAAAAAGCTAAAAAATGGAATGCTCAATGTAGCAGCGGGAATAAAAATAAATAAATAAATGGTTGCTTTAGGTCCTTTTTAAAAAAAAAATTTATATCCACATTTATAAATAAAGCCATTTTCTACAGGAGAGAAGGAACAGAACTATAGTCTTTCACATTGGTAATCCTCTGGAACCATAAAAACAACTGTGCTGAACAGGGCTAAACAACATAATGAAAATGAAAAATAACTTCCAGGCTATCGTGGCTTCATCTATTGGTCAAACACATTTATTTTCTATAATTTTATTAGCTAAAAAATCTTAATGTCTTAATAGCTTAATTAATTAATTACCTTAGAGTATTTGCTACAATTATCCTATATCAAATTTACGTTTTGCACTGTAATCTTAACATCCTGGAATTCACGTAAATCACTAACATTACATACCTCATTCTCTGAAGAGCTGGCAGAGAGAAGAACCTCCTGAGCATCAAAGAATTCAGACACGGATTCCGACATGGACAACCTGCCCTCATTAGAGACCTGTGGGGATAGAGGCAGATTGACATGGATTTGCTCTCCAGGCTGCAGTGGGAATAAGAAATACATATGAACTGTCAAGGCATGGAGTAATCATGGAGCACAGTCAAATGTTGTACTGTGAAAGCACATGTAGAAATAATTCGCAGGACTCCGGTCCATCAGCCAAGTCACTAATCCGTGACTACGCAAAGGACGTTTCGCCAGTCCGGCTAATCAAAAGAAGAGCAGACAACGCCGGGAGGTAAGGAGAGTCGCAGTCCTCCCATTCAGCAGTCCCATTACTGACCTGGCCAATGGACTCGAGTCCTGCAAATCGTGTCTCCCATCTCTACTGTTAACTTATTCTGCAGCCAGCTATGTACAGTGATACATAGAGGCTGCAGATGCCAAACAGTGCTCAATTTTTTTTACGAAACCCTATTACAAATATTATTTTCAGAAGAAGATACAAGCATTTAAAAGAGTGCCCATATCCTAAAAATGTACAAGAACATTACTGTTAATAACCCCAATGCTTTTAGTTAGATTTTTTCCGAACGCAGGTTGAGTCAAATTTTTTATGTTTTTCTAACTTTTCTACATTTTTCTAACCTGTAAAATAGAAAAGAAACCTTATGGATCCCTTCATAGTCAATGTACGTCAGTTCGCTAGATTCCTTACATTTCTTATATTTCATATATTAGACGTTATGGTGTCTGGGAGTTCAGTGTCCACTATTCTCACGGTGCCCAAATCGGCTTCTAGATAATTATTAAACATTTCATTAACTCCTGATGAATTGTGAATTCTTAGCGTCTGAATCCAAAATAAACATTAGGTCAATAAAAATGAGATAATGGATGAAATCAATAATAGTAATAAGAATAAGCCTAAATAACCTTTCATAGCAACTATATCTCGCAGGTCGAGGAAATGTTTTACAATGTGTACTGTAGCATCATTTACACAAGCTGCAGGGAGCGGAGGACTAATTACTAAATGTCAATATATGATTAAATATTTGATTTTGCATAAAAGTCTAATTTAAAGGAGCATTTTAGCAAACAATCATCAGAAACAGTGTCAGACTGGATTAGCAAAGGTTCATCAGTAACATTGATTCTTGGGGCCCACTGTTCAGCTACATGCAAAAACAACCAGACCCTAGTACACAAATTTACTTTTTCTTCTATGTAATATTAATTTGGCTATCTTGTTTCATGAATGATTAGATTATACCTTTTTATGAAAATTGTGAATCAAGTGTAATAGCACGACTGATCAGCACTTTTTCACAGGGGCCCACCAGAGGATTCTCCTGCTCCCCCGTGGGCCAGTCCGAGCCTGATCAGAAATTATCTAAGATGAAGGCGCCTAAAATTAACTTGTTACAGAAAGCACCATTATACTAGAGTACCCGCAAGACACTAAGAACGCTAAAATAACAGTGCAGTTCTACTGATGGTCGTAAAAGGGTAGAATAAATTAGGAGGTTTCAAGAAAGCCTTAGACTTTGTCATGTAGCCAATTTGGTGATCCATTTAGGTAATTGTCTTAAAATAAAATGTCAAATTTTACTAGGGCACATGGACATGATAAAAGAAGAATCACACCTAGTTCCCCCCTTATATGAGACAAAACAGAAAGAAGCTCTGCAGAAGAAAAAATGAATGGACACCTTAAGAAGGGCGGTCTGATGTTCCTTCTTCAGGATCGCACAACTCCTTTGACTCCCGGATTCTTGATTGCTTGGTGCGATGCATTCCTGAAAATTGACAGTTTGGACCAACTGTATGGTTGCAAATAAAGGCCCGAAATATGAGCTCTCCCATGCGGCAAGCAGAGGCAGAGCTTTGGAGGAGTGCAGGAAGAGAGAAGCTGGCCAGGTAAAGCGATCCGGACAGCTTCAGAGCAGCGTTTGCTGCCTCTAAAGGAGTACAAGCTTGTCAGCTTGTACTCCCTGCCTAGAAACATGACCACCTCTGATAAAGTCCAGAAGTGTCCAGTAACCTAGGCAATATGCTGCAAGCTAAAAAAAAAATAAAAATCCCTTCATTCTTCAGAACAGAAAAGATTTTTAGCAAGAAGTAAATTGCTTTTAAGTTTTCTGGAATCCACTACCCCAGAAGCTCCAATTAATACCTAGCCTCCACATTTTTAAGCGGGCTTTAAAAACACATCTCTTTAGACAGACTTATCACCTAAATTCACCAACCTAGCTTTCCCGTTCCCTCTTTCTAATTTTTCCTCATAATCTGCTCCCTCCTACTCATCTGTCTCCACATCCTCCATGCACCCAATAGCACTTAGCAACTACACTAAGACAGATACTGGCTGGTGACCGGATCATGCAGCTTCATATCATAACCCCTATTTATTATAATGATGGCACTTCTTACCTATTGTGTCCCCCTATTTCCCTATAGTAAGGGGGACCCTCACATGAGAAGGGAACAGTTGAGCACATACAGAGTGAGTGCATGAGACAGTAACAATCATGATTTCTGATTGCAAACAGGAGACACTGGCAAAACATCAGGAAACGAATAAACTACACTCAGTTGTTCCTTGCTAACCAATTCAAGAGATGCTCCTCATAGTCACAGTAGGACCTCAAAGACTTAAAAGTTAAAGAAAAGGAATAAAATAATAACCTAGTGTATGTATATGGTAGTATATTGGACACATAGCGTATTTGTGCACTTGTGCATTAATTTAATACTTAAGGTGTGCAAGCCTTATCTTTTCTTTTCTGTGTGTCGTATATATCGAGGGTGCGGCCCCCTCCAGGTCTCGGCACCCTTGTCCATCCATCTTTCCCACATAAGGATTTAATTGCAAGCTAAGCCTCATTTCCTTTTCACTTTCCATTCACATAAGGCTGTTTTGGCACAAAGAGAGGAAGGACATTTTTTGTTTAAGGACCATCCATATTAAAAGGTCACCTTGACGTGGTTGGATGGCTTTTGCGCTCTTTGATAAAAAAAAAAATGCCACCAAAGTACCTTTGCGTTTTTTACGTTTCACATCAATACTGGCGTTCATTAGTCACAGTGTGCTAACACATCGTGTATGTATATAAAAATAATAACCTCATCTGGGCTTGATATTATGTTGACACTGACAACCTGGTCGGAGATGACAGACTCGGTATGTATTCTGTTAAGACGACTCCTCAACTCAGAGTTGTGGTTCAGCGCCTGCAAGATAAAATTCCAAAGTGAATCAAAGTTTTGGGGATTTTGTTATCAAGACCTATATTTTTAACTCAAAGTGGTTATCCAACCATGAAAATAATTTTTAAGAAGCACTCAGAATGCTACAAACAAAAGCATACAGCAGCACTCTGTAGGCACGAATATGTATGCAAACACTCAATATATGAAATTTGGACTGCACTACTGCTATATAGAATATACCATACTTTAAATTGGCCACTTCATGTGTGGCCCTCCACACTAGCTTTATTGGTTCGGAGGTGCTGGTCAGTTTTTTTTTTGTAGATTACTATTTGAGGTTGTGACTGCCTCTTTTTCTGACATTGCACTACTCATATCAACCTAAGGCTGCTTTTAATTAGTGCAGGACCCTATCTGCCCTTGAAATTGTAGGCTTGTAGCCCAAGAGACAAATTTCAAAAATTGGCATTCTTATGTCCTGAAAACAAGAAACACCTTACCGTGGCATTCAGGTACATATGAATTGGCCAATTTATGCGCTAAGCTTTCTCAATTTTTCATATTTCTAGTGCAGTAATGCAATTCCATTTTCATATTTCATGTTTGCAAGCTATGGCACTACAGAGTGTTGCCTTATTTATTTTATAGCCCAGGAGAGGCCTGAATGATAAATATTAAGCTAGGGTCCCATCAAAGATAGGTCGCCTTGTCGTGGCTGGTGGGCTCTCTTGAATTTGTAATGCTAATGACTTTAATTTTTATAAGTATGTTCTATAAAGCAGTAATACAGTTCAAATTTCTTGTATCAATCTTTGCACAGGCTGTTGTATATGCTCTTATTAGAATATTATGCAGTCATGGCAGCTTGCACCTGTTCACACTAGCTTTATTCTGTTCAGCCAGGTTTTGTTTTTGTTTTTTTTCTACTACCAGAATGCTGTAAAAAGAAAAGCAAAAAAAAAAACTCATCTCACAGATTTCGCCCGCTTCCCCGACTGGGGGTCACCAATCCAGGTGATTAAAAGAAAAAAAAAAAATCAGGGCTAGACAACCCATTTAATCAAAATATGGAATGGTTAGGTCAGATAAACATTGCATTTCAGCACCTTTACTGTTTATACATTGTCATTTAATCCCCCCCAGACACAGATTACATTTTTAGACTCCAAACCAAAAAACACATTAAAAATACAGTAATAAAGGTCCAACCATGTTATTGTGTGTTCCCGCAAGGGCTTGGACGGTCCTGTCTTTACACAGACTAGTTGACAGCAGCAAGTTAAATGGAATCTGTAAGGGGAAATTTAATACTGAAACGAGTAATGTGGCTATATAGATCCTAGTAAAACAATGAAAACGAGAGCTGTTATTTAGTAATCAGTGCAAATTAGCCTGTAAGTGCATTGGGGGCGGTGTCGATTCATGCAAAGTCTACTGACACGCCCCAATGCACTTCCAGGACAATTTGCATGGGGCTTTAGTGTTTGATTTCTCATTCTTGCCCTAGGACATATACAGCCATAGTTTTATCGGCCTCACTCACATGCTCATGTTTGAACAGATACGTGAAAAATTGGTACCGGTGTCATCGGTGTTGTGCACAAGTGTGCCATTAGTGGTTTTCACAGAAATAAATAAATGACAAAGCTTCTCCTATCCACAACACAGATGGCACACGGTCTGTACACTGATGCCATCCGTGGGCTGTACCTGCTTTCCACGGACCTAAAGATTCGCATTGGCTCTTTACATCCATGCTGCCAGAAAAAAACGGACATGTGAACAGCACCTGAATAAGGCCCAAGTCTGTGTTCATTTTTATAAGTTTTTTTGTGCCAACGCCATTATTGAAAGCAACATAGGAAACATATAAGTATTTTTTTTTAATACTCTTACTTTGGCTGAAAATCCACTTTTGGCCTAATGCTGCTTACAAGAACGATAACAAATCTGCTCGGTTTAAGCAAGAACCAAACCATTTCCAGTTCCCTGAAGCTGCCTGCAGCAGAGCCCTAGTACGACTCTGCTGATCACTGCCACTGCTGCCTATAAACTACATGCACAGACCCATTGATACAGACTTATTAGCAAAGATAAACATGTATAATAAAAGAGCTACTGCAGAACTGCAATGGGTTTCACGGTTTTAGACATCAGACTGCAGTAACTGGCATGAAGAGGGCTGCTGTACGTTTAGGCCCGGTAAGAGGATGCAGAGGGTTTCTACCTGCATGGATCACAACATTTAATGTAATACTGAATCCCAACATGTTTCGCACTCGGCATATGGCTGAAGTTCAGCAGAAGGGGCCCCAATAATTAGTTTCTTTAGCTCTGATGTGGAAAGGTGTCTTGTAACCCGAGATTAAACGTACCTGAGAAAGTGACTGTCTGAGGCGTGTAATCTGTGTGGTGTTGTGGTTGCTGTAATCCTGTTCAGAAACCATCTGCTTCATTTTTTCCTTCTCAATTGCAATTGTGTTATAGGCAGATTTCAGGAGCGAATGGACTGGAAACGAAAAAATGACTGGATTAAAATCTAGTGTGTAATATTTATTTTGCTCGCTTATATAGCGCCATTAATTGCACAGCAGTATACAGACTTCATCATCCCTGCCCCCATTGGGACTCACAATCTAAACTCCCTATCAGTATGCCTGTGGCGTTTGGGAGGAAACCGGAGATCCCGGAGGAAACCAATGCAAACATGGGGAGGACAAACTTCTTGCAGATGGTGGGATTTGAACTCAGGATCCCCCCAAAAAATCCTAAAAAAAAAAAAAAACTTGAAAAAAATATTTTTTTCCAGAATTTTTTACAATATTAAAACAGTCAGCCGATTACATGCTGGAAGCTCTTAAAAGTGGTAACCTAACTTGATCTAGTTTTGCAGTCTGTAATTTGCCAGGTGCTTCGGCCAATAAGGGCAGTATAGGAAGTCTATGGGCTTGTACATGATTCTGAAAACGCACATGATCGTTAAGAGTCTCAGGATCAGGACTACCACAAATCGACAATACTTAAAAAGGGTTCTTCAAGAATGAATGTAATAAAATTGTCCCCATCACATAATTCAAACGGCAGCCCATACTAGTCATGCGTTAGGACGGGCTGCAGTCTGAAGAAACACAACTCCCGAGACCTGTGTCTCAACTGACAGAACAGCTGTATTGTAAGCACACATTACGGTGAAGTGCTGTAACAGGAGAAGAAATAAATCTTCTAGCTGACTGTGCCCAAAGGATATTTTCTCCAGTCTCAGTCCTCCATTTGCAGTCAGTCGGACAAGTAGATTTACTTCTTCTGCCACAGCCCTTCTCCTCAGATCAAGGACACTGACGCGAGACATAGGATAGGCCATCTGAATTTAGTGATTACATTCTTAGAGAACCCTTTTCAAATATCTGCTCATCTAGAGGTAGAAGTTCATTACGGAAGTACAGTACATTATTAGTTATCCACTAATACATATTCATCATCAGAATCACTTTCTTGAAAACCATAATCCAAAATTAAAGAAAACTGAACAAATGAAGTGGTGAAGACATTCCTTATGATTCTCTGATACAAACATCAGCAGAATACAAGTGTTTATGGCAACGTCCATCCTACTATTGGCGCATGTTTGATCATCACATCACTAACGTGACAGTAAAGGGAGCAACAAAAACAATATACCCGATAGCATGCAATCTTATAATACAATACGGAACCCAGATGTGGAGTCAAGTCCCTGTAGATCCATTTCTTAACAAAATAAGACTCCTTTAAAAGGTAATCTGTCAGCAAGTTCAATCCCCAAAACTTCATATCAAGAATACAGGTCTTTGAAATGTATATCCATCAACACTTTTATATCTTCTATCTATCGCAGCATTTCTAAGAAACGTAAATGAGGCATTAAAGTGCCAGGCAAAAAAAAACCGACAGTGAGCCATCAATCAAGTTTAAAACGCTGGTGTTAGGCGGGGAAACAAGTTCAGGAGGCATAGGCTTGAGAAGTGCTCTGCCACAGGCAAAGCACTTAATGCCCAATTTGCATTTGACTTCAAAACTTAATTTCTCGAGAATGCAGCAACAGATAGAAGACATCTTTGTGTTGATGGATTTAGGTTTCAAAGACCTGAATGTCAATATGTGCTGTTTGGGGACATTGACCTTACTGACAGATTCCCTTTAAGGATTATATTGGCATAAAAAATGCAACAACTATAATCTACAATCTGTATCATCTATAGATTGTGTCTAGTATTGAGGCTCAGTTACAATAGAGTGAGTGTGGCTGAGCTGCACTACTTCACACAACTGGTGGACAGGTATGGAGCGTTTTTTGTAGCAGCCATCTTTTTTTTAACAGTGAATATAATGGAGCGGCTGCAGATAGCTGCTCCTGTTTGCTTCAGCAATAAAACGTTAAAATACAATTCAATCTTTATAAATTGAAGCACATTCTTTTATGACATACAATGACTATTTGACCACACTCTACTAGATAAAATAAGGAACATCTACTGCTTTCTCCAAATTTACCTTTCTGTGCTAATAAGCAAAATTCCTCTTGCAGCTTGGTATAATCAGATGCAAACTCCAGGGCATCAGCTACATGACTTGGAGGATTCTGGAACTCAACATCTGCATAGAGGTTAGGGTTGGAGGCGTGCAGTCGAATCGGGGACATTGAGGCGCTGAGAGGTACCTAGGAAAAATAAACTATTAAACCAGTAAGTTATGGAGCATTGGTTAATATTTATCATGCTTGACTGTATAGTGTCAACATGTTTTATGCAGCGCTTTACAGACATTATCACTGTCCCCATTGGGGCTCACAATTTAGATTCCCCATCAGTAAGTCTTTGAAATGTTGGAGGAAAATGGAAAACCCAGAGGAAACCCATGCAAACACTGGGAGAAGATACAAACTCCTTGCAGACGTCCTTGGAGGAATTTGTTGGAAAGTAAACAGTGCTAACCACGGAGCCGCCATTCTCAATGCCAATCTGCTCAACTTACAAATTATATATATCCTATGTTACCTTGTTAAATATTTTATTACTACTCTGACCAGAATTGACCTGAAAGTATAATATAGAAAATTCATTTATATTTTATTAGAATATTATTGATTGCTGCGCCTGTAAGCTCCAGGCATGGATGCTTCTCAGTTAAAATAATCCCCCTAACCACCGTTAGACTCCTAAAGCAAAAAATTGAATTACTTACTTATGTTCATGTATAAAAAAATGTGAGTTGTTAAAATTTCAACTTCAACTCTGTATTGGCACAGGCCTGTAAGTATAATTCAGTGCCTGCTATAAAACAGTACCCCGAGGGGGACTTTGGGATAGTGTTCAATCCTTAGAAATAATACTTTTCAACCATCCCGGATTTTGTCAGGACAGCCTTCAAGGAAGAGGTGTCAAACTGCATTCCTCGAGGGCCGCCAACAGGTCATGTTTTCAGGATTTCCTTGTATTGCACAGGTGATAATTTAATCACCTGCACAGAATGATTCCAGCACCTTGTGGAATGCTAAGGAAATCCTGAAAACATGACCTGTTGGTGGCCCTCGAGGAATGCAGTTTGACACCTCTGCTTCAAGGAATGTCCCTCTAGATCACATGAAGTAATTATCCCCCTCTACTCCTCCTTGGTCAGGCCTCATCTAGAATACTGTGTCCAGTTCTGGGAACCACATTTAAAAAAAAAGACATCGAAAAACTGGAGCAAGTTCAGAGAAGAGCTATCAGGATGGTGAGCGGTCTGTAAACTATGTCCTACGAGGAACAATGTTTAGCTTGCAATAAAGAAGGCTAAGAGGGGACTTAATAGCTGTCTACAAATATCTGAAGGGCTGTCACATTGTAGAAGGATTTTCTTTATTCTCATTTGCACATGGAAACACGAGAAGCAATGGAATGAAACTGAAGGGGAGGAGATACAGATCAGATATTAGAAAAAACTTGTTTGACAGTGATGGTGATCAATGAGTGGAATAGGCTGCCACGAGAGGGGGTGAGTTCTCCTTCAATGGAAGTCTTCAAACAGAGGCTGGACAGACATCTGTCTGAGATGTTTAGTGAACACTGCATTGAGCAGGGGGTTGGACGCGATGACCCTGGAGGTCCCTTTCAAGTATAATATTCTCTGATTCAAACTGTCACAAAACGCGTCACCAAATCTTGCGTAAGGCAGACATTTTGGGGGCATCTACAGTTTGTTTTGTAAGCGTTTTTGGAGGCAGGGATTAAATGTCCAGACTTTTACATTTTGAAAGATGGTACGTATGATTGATACATCTATCCATGACTAAGACCCATTTAATAATATCGTTCCAAAATGCGTAAGATCAGAAGGCTACTTTTTTCTATTAGGATGACTTATCATATTGGTTTTTAATCTTATGAAATAAAGAATTCAGATTTTTTTCATCTTTGAAGACGAGCGCTGTAACTTTCTTTCACATAAAATTAGAAAAGAAAAAAGTTCCTTTTTGGCAAAGTTAATCAAATTTACGTACAGGGTAACATTTTTTATTTTGGCCAGTTCACAAATACTGACCGAATATGCTATAGTGATTATGCTATGACGACACACTTTTCTACAAGCAGATGAAATATCCGCAGGGGCTCAGTAGGTAAGGCGGGCATTATAACTTTACAAGCAGCTCACTCCTGTCTATTAGATTGCATACAAAGGTATTTAATTGCATGGAATTTCATTGCTCACAATTACTAGTGCATTGTTAGGGACACGGGCGGCTGATCAGTGGGAGTTCGGTGCCCCCGCACTATTCCAATGGAACCATAAAAGTCAATGTAAACGCATCAAAATGAGATACATGACATCTCTTTGCCTGTTCCTTCAGAATCGGAAAAATTAGGAATCACGAATTGTGTTGCGAATGGATACAAAATGGCCTAGTGCTGATGTATTCAATAACGAACAAAAAGCAAGAATGACATTTTCTATATAATTTGCAAACCATTATATTACATCGTCAACTGAATAAAAAGGTAAATTGAACTATACCAGTGTAGATTTTGCCTATTTATTCATAGAAATAGGCAAAATAAAAATAGAAATTATCCTCAAGAAGGTAAACCAACACGCCTTCTGCAGGGAATTAGATGGTATTGGCACGGGATCACTTGCATCACAATGTACTTTGAGCCTTTATTTAAAATTCTACATTTTTATATTATTATTATGATTTCAATTTGCAGAGGATTTTTTATTCTAATAATCTTGTAGCAGAGGATACACAATTGTTTCCCCTGGTTAATTTTATGTAAAAAAAAAAAAAAAAATCGGAGTCTTATTTTTTTCCTAAACCCATCCATATAGTTCAGATCTGATCAGGATCAAAACGAGGTATATTTTGTGTGGGTTTCGGTTAGCATATATGTATACACATGAGAAACCCATGACCACTACATTTTTGCCGTACAAATGTTGAGGTGTCACATTTTGTCAAAAATGCTTTCATGCCACTGATGAGAGTCAACAAGGCTGAAACAGTTCTCTGTGAGTGGGTCTACCACTATACTTACGCTCTTGGGGTATACATCATTGGTTCTAGGTGCGGGGCATTTTGCAGATGTGTGATGGAAATTATGATATGCGTGTCCTCTAGTTTAGGAAGGCAATGTTTTACTAATATTCTTACTGTACCTTTAAAAAGGACCTCTCATCTGGTCAAAACTTGCCAGTTTTTATCCTCATTTTATTATCACTATTCTTTTTTTAATCCTCCATACAGTACCAGATGGGCTTTACTAAGGGAGTATGGTTTCCAGGGTGATTATGCAGAGCAGCCTAAACACATGTCTCAAAGAAGCCTGTGAGCACCTCCCCATTGGTAAAGACCGTAAAATGCAGCACTAAATAAATCTATATGTTTGGAACTGTATTGCGGATTTAAAAAAAACAAAAACAAAAACAGGATAATCAGAGGAGCAGAGGGAATTAAATCGAAGAGAAGAAAAATAACTTTAATTATACTCACCTGCGGGGTGATCCGGTTCGATGGGTGTCATTGGTCTTGGTCTGAAGCCTCCCTTCTTCTTATGATGACGCCCTCCTGCTTGCTTTGTGTGGATGACGTATCTCCTTGGCACCACACTCCTGCGCAGGCGTACTTCTCTGCCCTGTTGAGTGAGGGCAGAGCAAAGTACTGCAGTGCGCAGGTGCCGGGAAAGGTCAAAGAGCTCTGGCGCATGCGCACTGCAGTACTTTGCTCTGCCCTCGACAGGGCAGAAAAGCATGCCTGCACAGGAGCACTGTTCTGAGGAGACTGTGTGGATGATGAAGGGATGAGTCATCCACAGGAAGCAAGGGATCATAAGAAGATGGGAGGCGCGTGACCAAGACCAGCGACACCCCTCGGACCGGACCGCCCTGCAGGTAAGTATAATAAAAGTTATTTTTCTTCTCTTAGATGTCGGGTTGGGGGCAGATATACAGCATTATAGAATACTGTATATCAGGCCTGAAAGGTCATGGCGGTATCTCTTATCGGCCAAACCTGATGACAGGTTTCCTTTAAATAAGAGAATAAACTGGACCCTTTCAGGCTACTAACGAGTTGTTATAGCATCGCCTGGTGCCAAGGACCTGTCTGTTTAAAAAAAACCCTACTTTTTAAACTATGAAATAGCGCAGTATGTGTCGACTGAGTACAGTATGAGATGCATAAAGCATTGCTCCTCACGAGACTTGCCGTCTCCTGCTGACTGTAAAGGATTTTTTAGGCCATTTGACAAAAGTTGCTGAGTAGAATGTGAATGAGCTGGGAAGTCCTGGATCTCACCAGGGAATCTCATCACAGCTTCTTCGGTTTCTTCACAAGGTCTATTTTAGCGAAGGCATTAGAAGTGGCTGTCAAATCTTCTTTTGCCTCCAAGTCATAGTGATATTTAACGGGGCATAATGTTTTATTTATAGTCGGGGTAACGGCTAGGTGACACTGCACAATGAGTATATACAAATGACCGCTAGAGCTCGCAGAAGAGATAGTAGAACAGAAGACATTGGTAACAATTGGATGTTATTGTCTTATTATATTCCACTCATTTTTACACTTAAAAAGGAAGCGATCAAAAGATTTCCCCATATAAAGTAGGAGCAGCACTATATAAGCACTATGTGACAGCATTCTAGCTTTTATTATACTCGCCTATGGCAAGGTCGGGTCCGATGGGCATCGCTGGTCTTGATCTGGCGCCTCTACTCTTCTTGCGATTCCCGTCCTTTTTTCTTGCTCCGACTGGATGATGCATCCTTTGTCATCCACACAGTGCCCTCCAATGCGCTCCGGCGCAGGCGTACTTCTCTCTGCCTTACTGAGAGCAGAGTAAAGCACTGTAATGCGCATTCACGGAGAAAGGTCAAAAATGGCTGGCACATGGGCCCTACAAGACTTTGCTCTGCCCCCAGCAGGGCAGAGAGACGTTTGACTATGCAGGGGTGCGATGAAGGACACTGTGTGGATGATGCAGGACACGTGATAAACACAAAGTAAGAAGGAAGACGGTGATCGCAAGAAGAGAGGAGCAGCGGATTAAGACCAGAGACGCCCATCGGAATGGACCACACCATAGGTGATTATAATAAAAGCTATTTTTTTGTGCCTTGCAAAGCAAATTGGAGATTGATATACAACATTCTAGCATGTTGCAACAGAGGGCTTACAAGTGCTTGCCATACTTTATACGGGGAAAACCTGGTGCCAAGGTTCCCTTGAGAGGGTTTGTCTTGGCTAACAGCATTGATGACATAGCCATAGGTTAGGTCATCAATATCAGATAATTCATGGGCCACTGTCCTCATTCCACTCAGCTCCTGCATTTGAGGGGTCTTGCCCTCTTTCACACGTGGAGCATTTGGTAATTTAACCCTTTACCTTTCAGGCTTTTACAGAGTTCTCTTGGTTTCATTTTGCACATGACCCTTTATATATATATTGTCTTTGGTCATCTTCTGTGGTCTTACCTATAGGGTCCTTCCCTACCTGGACGGGCCCTTTTCCTTGATGGGCATGTTATTGTCTACGTTAGGTTTGCAGAGTTGCACCACATAGCCCCATGAGCCAGTAGGTCTGAGATTGGCTTATATGCATATGTGTGTATATTGGGCACTATAACATGTACTTATTTTTCTGAGTGGATTAATTCTTGTCTGGTTTTAATTATGTTTTAATATTTTGTGTGGAGTACCAATAAAATATACTGTTAAATAATTTTCTATACAATCTTGTGGTGTGCATTTATTGCAGTGGTGATTTCTCTTTTTTTGGCCAATATCAGATAATTCAACGCGCTTCACCCCCACCAACCAGCTGTTTTCAGCTCCAGTGGGACCGAGCTGACGTTTTTGGAAGTGACCACTGTGCTGTTCAATGTTTACATGCAGTGATCGGTAGGGTCACTGATCTGATACTTATGAACGATCCGTAGGATAGGTCATGGATAGGACAATAAGGATAGGTCCTAAGAATAGATCATCAATATCGTTAGCTTAGACAACTCCTTCAATCCCCTAAGGACTGGCCCATTTTGGGCTTTAGGACATAAAAAAATGCTATCGGTATTTATTTTCCTTTATCACATTCCAGGAGCCATAATATTTTTATTTTCTCATTGACTTAGATAAAGTAGGGCTTGTTTTTTTTGCAAAATGAGTTGTATTTGTCAGTGGCAGCATTTTGTGTTACTTATAACTTTTTCTGCTGTTGCTTTTTGAACTTTTACATTTTACACTATTCACACGCTGCACAAATAAGATATTAACTTTAGTCAATCAATACCAAATTTGTATATTTTTATTTGTTTCATTATAGCAGCACAAAAAAAAAGCATGATTTGAAAATATATATACATTTTTTTGTTGCCTACTCAGAGTTATACAATTTTCCATAGCTGTATAAGTTGTTATTTTTTACAAGATGCAGTATTCCTTAGTTGTATTTTCTGATGCAAAACATTTTTTTTTATCAGTTTTTATTAAACTTTTCCACAGCAATTCTCACATTTTGTAAACGCCGATTACTATTGAGTTTAATTGAAGTATTAGCTTCATGCAGCAAAAAATAAATAAATTTAATATGGTTCAACACATTCTGAGATCTGTAACATTTTTAATTTTCTATAGACCTAGCGGCACGAAGACTAATTTTTTTTGCGGGATAAGATGTAGTTTTCATTGGTGCCAATTTTGCATACATATACGGTAACTTTTTGATCACTTTTTATTTCAGTTTTGTGAGGCTGGATGAGGAAAAACAAGCAATTCTAGTACTGCTTTTTAAATCTTTTTGTTACCTCATTCATCATTTGGCATAAATAATGATAAACTATTATAGCTCCAGTCGATAAGATTACAGGGATACCCAATTTATATATTTTTTTATATACTTTTTACTACTTTACATAAGAAACTCTGTATTTTTGCATCATGTTCTGAAAGCCATAACTTTTTCATATTTTCATGATTTACTGAGCTCTATGAAGGCATGAATTTTTGCATAACAAGCTGTAGTTTTCTTGGTACCATTTTGGGATACATGCAACATTTTGATATTTTTTTATTGTTTTTTTGTGAAGCGGGATGAACTAAAGCATGAATTCTGTCATAATTGTTTCTATTATTGAACAGTCCTCCATGAGATCTTCAGAGCTTGGGCTATATTTTCTTATAACCTAACCCTGCTTTACTCTTCTCCACAACTTTATCCCTGACCTGTCTGGTGTGTTCCTTTTATTTTCATAATGCTGTATTGACCCCTAATGTTCTCAAACAAACCTCTGAGGCCTTCACATAACAGCTGTAGTTATACTGAGAATATAAATTATGTACAGGTGGACTTAATTTACTAATTGTGTGACTTATGGAAGCAATTGGTCACTCAGGATTTTATTTAGGGTATCAGACTACAAAGGGCTGAATACAACTGCATGTCACAATTTTCAGATTTATATTTTTTAAATATTCAGAAAACCACGTATCACCTCCTTTACACTTCAAAAATATTTGCTACTTTGCGTTGGTATATCACATAAAATCCAAATGAAAAAAAAAACTTTTAAGTTTGTGGTTGTAATGTGAAAAAATGTCGAAAAGTTCACTTTTTCAAGGTACTGCATGTATATATATTGGAAAACGTCTGTTATTCATTTATATCCTTGGACACTCTAGGCTTAGGAGTCCAGTGGGTGGTCCTATTCAGCTATAGGACCACCCATTGGACTCCAAAGCATAGAATGAGCTGAAATGTCAATTAAGAACATAAAAGTATACAGAATTTATAAACTATATATTGATCAACAACACATCATCTCCTGGTTTTCACCATGGCTCCCGCAGACAGGACTACATGTACAACATGACGCGTTACCTTTAACACAGCCAAGCAACCATCATAAGGAACCCAGTAAGTATGTATGGGTGCAGACATGCCATGCTGGGAGATTGGGGGTATCTGAAAGTATGTTACAGCCCCCGAGGAGGTATCTATTATATATCAATGCAACCCAGAAAGCAAGGGGCACTATGCGAAGCAACAAAACAAGCAGAAAAGTAAGCAATGACATGGATGAATGTTGTACCTGAAGTTGTATTTTTGCATCTTTGCTGACACTTTTTGTCCTCCATCTCCTCGCCGTGCGCTTGTCTCTCTTTGACATATCTATACAGTTAGCCTGAATTGCACAAACCATTAAAAGCAACAGAAAGCTATTAAATTTGGAGACACAAGCAGGACAACACATGCTGACAAGGTATATTAGTAAAGTAGTAAAGACATAGGCAGTTATGCATCTAGGGTTTTTTTTTTTTTTTACTAATGATGTATGTAAATAGACAGAGACTGAGGTGTGTAAAAGACATGTTATCACATGCACGTACTACACAAAGAACAAAAACAATACAAGGTTCCAAGGTTCTCAGTCATCTTAGAAAGTATTTTAGAACTACTGAGATGTGACATTGCACATTTCTATATATTTCTTCGGGTGTGGGATAAAGTACTTAGAAATGATGATTTTCTAACAATAAGGATGTTACAGTCCGAAGAATGTCTACTTACATACAACAATAGATTGTGTTAGGAATGCAAAGCAAACGTAGAGGACGGGGACTTTAGGTTTACTGCCCCTTTTGTTAATGCCGTATTACACAGAAAGGAAATAAGAAATTGGTGTAAGTGAACAACTATACCATACAACACCGTTCACAGTAGTCGACATAACTCCAACACCACTTTACATAATTGGCACAAGCTTTAGGTTTCCTAAATTTCCATGAGAGCACCCCCCATCCAGTATGACTAACAGGTCTCACCTCCGTAGGGAGACACCTATCAGTCAACCGGGGTGGAGCGGGAACAAGCTGGGGGAGCCCCAGAATAATTGTGTCTTAGATTATGTTTACATAGTGCTTTTTTGCAACGTTTTTTTCCTGCATGAAACGTGCACAGTTTTTGGCAGGAAAAATGCTTCACGTTTTACATATTTTTGAGACGGCTTTTTTTTATGCGTTTCCTGTGCCGCCACGTCTGTGAAGGGGGCTGGCTGAGTTCCTCAGTAGTTCAGCCAGCGCTGTTCTATGGATAAATATTGTTGTTGATCAAGAACAGCAACTGAAATGACAGCTCCTCTATGTGCTGACACAGGACAGCGAAGAAGTATGTCGCCTATAATTATGGATAGACCACATAACGCCACATTTAATATTTTAAAAATTATTCACACTGCTTTCTAGGTAATTGATGGTAGGCCTATTTTTTTCAAATGGAACAAAAAGTCGCCATTATTCAAGACATTGATTGCCAGTATTAGGATCCCTTCTGATCCTCTTAAATGGGGGGGGGGGGGGGGAGGACCCCACTTTCGTCCTGATGGAAACCAGATGATTTTCAGAGAAATCAGCCTCCTGGACTGATCATCGATTCTCAATTGACAGGTAAAATAAGTATTCAGAGACGATCGATTTTTCCCATTACTGAGATAGGAGTTGACAGTCGCTGATCATAAAAGTCTATGGACCAATAAAGGAAGGAAAATGTAAATACAAATTATATAAATCTTTATTAGAAGATAGAAGATGACAAATATACAGATAGAGAAAGTGGGTGAGCCAAAGGAATGATTACCCCCAAAATATAAAAATACTGCATAGGCAAGTTGGTGGGTGAGCCTGTATGACTATACTTTTCTGATCATTTGTCCTATTTACTTTTTGTATTCTATGTATCACATCATATATTTCTAATGGGACAATGTGTAATAGCTTTTTATTGTCAAATTACTTTCTGTATGTGTTAGGATACCTACTTATCACCCTTACTTTATGAGCTTGATGTCAGCCGACATTACAAAGCTGACATTAACCCCATAAACTATTACCCTGCTTGCCAACGCATCAGTGTAAGCGGGAAGAGTCAAGGCTAAGAGCCAGAATTGGAGCATCTAATAGATGGGCCATTTCTGGGGCGGCTGAGGGCTGGTGTTATTAGTCTGGGAGGGAGCCAATATTCATGGCGGCTTCCCAGCCTATTAAGATCAGCCCACAGCTGTCTGTTTAGCCTTTGCTGAATATTAAAAGTAGGGAGGACCCCACTTCATGTTTTTTAGGGTCTCCCCTATTTTTGATAACCAGCTAAGGCAAATCAAACAGCTGCGGGATGATATTAATAGGCTGGGCAGCTCCATGGATATTGACCTCTTCCCAGTATCAAAATGCAAACTCACAGCTGTCTGCTTTCCCTTGGCTGCTTTTTTTTTTTTTTTTTTTTAAAGGGGACCGTACATCACCTTTTTATTTTTATTATTATTTATTTATTTTAACTATCCGGCCAATGACAGCAATGACAGTACTTGATAAGGCTGTGATTGAGTAGGAATTGCCCACAGCCCTTCAACACGATTTATTAAACTACTCGACTGAGCAGGAAGCCGGACACACAGTAAGAAGTCCGTGTTCGGGGTCCGGTACAGGACACTAGAAGGTCAGTATGAACCCCGAACTTTCCAGTTCAGGTTCGCTCACCCCTACTGATAAGTTAAACTGTAATTTTCATTTCAGAGTACTTGCAGCAGAATATCTGTCTTCCTCTAGCTTCTTGCCTCTCCCCTCTTTATAGAATTTTATAAGCAGCAACTGTTATCTCTTATCTCAGCAGTAGGAAAATCGGTCTTCTTCACTAAAAACAGAATTTACGATTGAATTAAAATTGAGTGATCAGTCCAGGAGGATAAATAAGCAAAATTAGCTGATAAGATCTATTACAAAGTTTCTTATTTTAGTATGTACTATTGATTTATGATGTAAAAAATTAAAACAATGGTTACTCTTCGAGGTCACAAACAGCAACAAACTGTACAATATATTATGTTGAAAAGAGCCGAAAAGGAATGAAGCTTTGATGTTGCAACATACAGCATTGTGGCACCAATAAATGAAGGAAAAAGACCAAAATGGTGGCCGCAGGCTGGGGGTGGTGGGCTTTGTGCCTTTGTAGAGGAACAATGAGAAAATACAACTAAGGGCCCATGTTCACGTCCAATTTTTCCACTGACGAGAAAAACGGCCCAATTATTCTGACTTTGATCAGAATAATCCTTTTTTCCTGCATGTGGAAAAATAAAAAGTTTCTATACCTTCCTAATTCTGACAGTCCATGAAAATCAGACTGCACTGGGTTGTCATCCGAGCGCGTTTGATTTTTTTTCACGGACCTATTGATTTGCATTGCCGATTTTGATCCAACCCTTGGATCAAAATCGGACAGGTCTTCACGATTTTCAGAGGACTGCTGGGTACGCAAGAAATCATGCTCATGTGTATGGCCCCAAAGAGTATAAAAGATGTGAGTGCTATCCATGAAAAAACTTGAATCCTATAGATGCCGTATGTCTGGGTTTTAGGAAACCAAATCATTGATTGAAACATCTAACAAAACTTCTAATGATATACCTGAAATGAAGAAAGTATGAAATACACAAAACTGAAATTTACGATTCAATTTGTATAAAGAGGGTTCACTTAGCGGACACCTAGTTGACCTTAGATCTGTGTCTCCTTGAAGGTGGGATGGTGGCGCACAACGTATTGAGCGGATTTTACCGTCAGATCGGGTGTAACAATACATGTCTATACAAGATGCATTATGCAGCAGTTCAGACTTCACTCAGCATCTGTTGTTTGCCGTAAGAGGTATATAGACGATTATACTTGGCAGGCGCGAGTCTATATCAACCGGCTGTAATGATGTCTCCTGCTGTGTAGTCAGCATGACTAACATTGACCCAAAAATCAATAGTAAAGCTGCTGTTGACTTGTCATTACCGCCCATGCTCTCTTTATTGGGTTATTTTGCTTTGTGTGTTGCCAATATTTACTATCGAAAGCTTACATAATACTCCGCTATTTATTGGGATTGCGAAGGTCTGTGTGACTGCATGTTGTGCAACTCGCCTTTCTTCAAGGACTCTCCCTTACCAAGCCTTCCGCTGGTATTAAGAACTTGATCCTCTACTAGTTTAATATGAATACTAAGCTTAATGGATCTTCATAAGCTGAAACCTCACTTTATTTTACATTGGTTTGTCACTTTAACCCCACAAAAAATGCTAGATATAATGATAAAAAGGGGATGTGACTCGAGGGGTGTTAACCTTCATTCATTACTATCCATGAGGTCTAGGGTTTAACGTCAATATCATTTAGTGATCTGTGCTAGTTAACGTGATAAGTACCCAATTCTAAGTAATGACCGGTCCAATGTCAACACCATTGGTGGTTTACGGTAGTGGAGAGGTCAATGCTAATATCCCTGGTGGTCTGGGGGTAGTGATATACTATTGTATGTGTTGTAATATTGTATGCGTCATCAATAGTGGCCTGGGTTAGGGAAAAGGGTTGGAAGCATGTCTGATGGTCTAAGGCAATAAAGGGTAATGTTATTGTTCCTGGTGGTCTAGGGAAGGGAAGTAGTTAATGTAAGCAGCCCTAGTGGTCTATGGCAGAGAATGGGTTAATGTTAGCATAAATCAGTGCTTTAACAGCCAGGGGGTTCTCTGACAGGTTACTGTCACATTTAGAGAAGAGCTCACTGAGCAGACAAACATTGATTATTGGCAATTAAGGCCAATTTAATGCCGGCATTGCCCTGCAGGTATCAATTACCAACAGGTTGCTCAGTTACCAGATGGATGACACCTATATGACGATGGGTTATTATAAAATCTCAGAAATTGTAAAATTCATTTGATTCCTTAGTTCCTTTCCTACTACATGCTGTAAGTTTTTATTGTGCAACCTGTGTAGGATATAAAAGTCAGGACCAAAGAGTACCTGCACTGCCCCTTAAAGGGAATCTGTCACCAGGTTTTTGCTACTGAACCTGATAGCTGCATAATGTAGAGACAGAGACCCTGATTCCAGCGATGTATCACTTGCTGGGCTGCTTGGTGCAGTTTTGAAAAAATCCCTGATTTGTCTGATATAGATGTAGTAGATGTAGTGGAGCTAAGATTTCTGGGTTGTGTATAACCCCGCCCACATCTTTGACTGTAACCTTCCTGTGTACGCTGTGCATGGTCAGAAAGCTGCCAATCAGTGGTGGGGGCGGGGTTATACAAATTAGCCTGACTGCTCTGAACCTGAGCTGTAGTCCTGTAGGGATAATCTCCTGCTGACAAAACACTGATTATATTGAAATTACAGCACACAGCTTAATAAGTGGCACATCCATAGTATAAAGCTCCCAGCTCTTACATCATGACAAAAACCTGCTGACAAAATTCTCTTTAAGAAGAGATGGATTGAGGCTATTTGACTCGCCAGGCCCACAACTCTGGGAGGAATAGCAGACAAAAAGTACTGATTTCCACAGAGGGATATTACAGTCCAATGAAAAGTCCAAACAGTAGATAGAAAAAAAAGTTTTCATATGAGCAGGAATTAATGTGTCGAAAATTAAGGAATGTGCTCCTCAGACCTCGTGGGGACATCACAAGCCCAGACCAGACCTCAATCAATATTGTGTTAAACCATGCCTGCCGAGGAGACCCAAGTACTGGCGCTAAGTACTGAGCCACTGAAAGGTATCAACCACTAAAGACTCAAAATTTTTATTTTTACTTTTGACCTCTTTCTAACATGAGACGTACAAAATAAAGTAAAGATAAAATAAAAATGAATAAAAAAAGTGATTTTAAAAAGAAATAACAATGTAAATTCCTCCCCTCCATCTGTACTGACCCCAATAGGAAGCTCCCCTCTCTCTGTGTTGACACATTGTTAGAAGAGGGGCTGCGTGTCTAGCTTAGATCATTAGCCAAGCCAGCCCCCTTCTCCATCACAACTGCTGCAGAGACAGCGAAGGGAACCGGCTTAGCTAATGAACTTAACTTGCTTGTTAAGTTTTGATACAGAGAGAGGAGAAGCCCCCCATTTTGTGCCGGAACATTCCCGATAGTAGAACAGGCAGGTGTTAACTTTGAAAAATTGGGGCTTCAACCATAACAAATGCATATTAGTCATTTTTATTTTTTATTTTTCCACTCAAACATATTGAAAAACACTTTTTATGAGATGGGACATCCCATATCGGCACTGGCATGAGAAAATTCTGGAAGTTCTTTTGGAACTGATCAATAGATGTGCACAGATAAATCTTCGATATTGCTTCAAAAATAGTGTCCAATGGGTTCTAGCTTCATATCATCCCTCAACCTCTACATTTAGATAACTATATTATTATAATTATTTTCTGCTACCTGGTGCTAATACATGGCATGGGATAATACCCCCTACCCTAGTTGGACATCTTGAGTATCTTAGGGCTACCATTAGAAGAAGCTCCGAGAGCACTTAAAATCACAAGGCTGGAGGTAAAGTGCAGTTATACAGATCATTGACAATGGAAAACTTCAACTTAGGCATATTTTTTATATACTGCTGAGAAGTACAGACAGGTGAAAGCTGGATCCCACAAAGGGTCAATAAGTGTTATTGTTTGGTGCCCATTGAAGGGTGTGCAGTTTGGTTTTTCTACCTAGTCTTTTCGGAGATTTATGGTGCCAAGACTAAATTTGACCTTCCGAGCTCCCGCGTGTGTTGTGCTAGGATTGGTGTACCATTAGTATACATGTCATTCTTCCAGGCATTGTACTCTATTAATACACAGCTCTGTGAGTCATTCATTAGGGGATTTTATAACCTTTCCAGCTGAATAGACTCCATTATGTGAGACATAATTCACTGTACCTGCATATCAATGAAATTGGGCGCAGACTGAGTCCTTTGCAGCATTTCGAGGTTATGAAGCAGTTTGCTAAGTTCAATCAGGTTGGACTGACACTGCGACAGATCTGCAAAACGCAAAGTGGTTAATCAAAAGCAAAAGATGTATACTTCCTGCATACGAGCCCAATTCCCAAACAAGTTGGAACGCTGTGTAAAATACGAAGACCACAAGAATGAAAAGATTTGGAAATCTCTTATAACCATACGTTCTTCACAGCAGAACACAGATCAGAAGGTGAAAGTTTAGACATTTGTCTATTTCATTTGAAAAAAATAACTCATTTAGAAATTGTTAGCAGCAACACATCTCAAGAAAAGTGGAGATAAGAGTTATAAAAGGCTGTAAAAGTAAGTACAGGCATGGAAAGAGCATGTTAGAGAGGCAGAGTCTCTCAGAAGCGAAGATGGTCAGACGTTCACCAAACTAAACAACTGGAATTAAAAATTGTGGAACAATTTCAGTAAAATGTTCCTCAAAGTAAAAATGCAAAGACTTTGGAGATTTTACCATCTACAGTAAATAATATCATCAAAGGATTCAGAGATTGTGGAGAAATCCATGTGCACAAAGGACAAGGATGATGGTCAATATTGGATGTTTATGATCTACAGACCCTCAATCGGCACTACATTAAAAACGGGCAAGATTCAGTCATGCAAATCACAGCATGAATATTTCCGAAATCATTATCTGTGAATACAGTTCAATGTGCAATACACAAATACAAGTTATAGCTCTATCATGAAAAGAAGAAGCCATTTATTAACACAATCCAGAAACGCTGACGTCTTCTCTGGGCCAAAGCTTAAAATGGACAAGATGGAAAACTGTTCGGTGGTCAGATGAAACAAAAATTGAAATTCTTTTTGGAAACCCTGAACACCATGTCCTGCAGACTCAAGAGGAGAGGGACCATCCAGCTTGTTATCAGCACACAGTTCCGGCATCTGTGATGGAATAAGTTTGCATTAGTGCCTATGGCATGGGCAGCTTACACATGAAAGGCACTATCAATGCTGAGCTTTACCGGGAAGGAGGTGCCACTCATGCACTACCGATGATGAATCCAAGGTATATCCAACGGATTATGTTGAACGATTTATTGAACAGGTTTGTAGAGTCAGCGCATTTCGAGATCACGCAGGACCTCTTCATCAGGACAGAAACCTGAGCTTTATATAGAGGTATTAGAGCAAAATCTGCTCCAATCTAGACAACATCTATTTCAGACATAGCTAATCCACATACTGCATCCATCCCAACAACATGGCTTCACAGAAGAAGAGTCGGGTAATGAACCGGCAGCCTGCAGTCCAGACCTTTCACGAATAAAAAACCAGGGGTGTAACGTTCGCAGTCGCAGAGTGATAAGGCCCATGCAGGAGGGGGGCCCGCCAACACCAGCAGCTATGAAAGATGCATGTGCATCCGCGGATGTACATTCATCCAAAATGTATTGAGGCGCAGAGACCAGCCGGCTCCCTGCCCTGCAATCCAAACTCCCGGCCATTCAGAAGGCAGCAGCTGATGCTAGCATGACCGTCACGGTTGGGGCATGGCAGTGACGTCATGCGCTACCCATAGTTTGCACGTTAAAGTCAGCTGACGGCTTTTGCGCCGGCTATAGAAGGGGCATAGTAGTGGGGGAACGTGATGGGGGGATTATATCAGTATGGGGGATATTATTACTGGGAGAATACATGGATGGTGGACATTATACAAGGAAAAGGCCAGGATTGAGCACTTTATACCTGGAAGGGGGCCAGGATGGGAGACATTATTACAGGAAGGGGCCAGAAGGGTGGCCTTATAGCAGAACGGGAGACATATATTATAGGAAGGAGCCCATGATGGGGGACTATATTAGTGGAAGGGGGTCAGGATGGAGGACATTATTACAGGAAGGGGCCAGAAGGGTGGCCTTATAGCAGAACGGGAGACATATATTACAGGAAGGAGCCCATGATGGGGGACTATATTAGTGGAAGGGGGTCAGGATGGAGGACATTATTACAGGAAGGGGCCAGATGGGTGGCCTTATAGCAGAACGGGAGACATATATTACAGGAAGGAGCCCATGATGGGGGACTATATTAGTGGAAGGGGGTCAGGATGGAGGACATTATTACAGCAAGGGGCCAGATGGGTGGCCTTATAGCAGAACGGGAGACATATATTACAGGAAGGAGCCCATGATGGGGGACTATATTAGTGGAAGGGGGTCAGGATGGAGGACATTATTACAGGAAGGGGCCAGATGGGTGGCCTTATACCAGAATGGGAGACATATTACAGGAAGGAGCCCATGATGGGGGACTTTATTAGTGGAAGGGTCGGGATGGAGGACATTATTACAGGAAGGGACCCATGATGGGGGACATTATTACAGTAAAAGGAGCACAGGATGGGGAACTTTATTACAGGGAGGGGCCAAGATCAGTGATATTATTACAGGATGGAAGACATTGTTACAGGACAGGGCAAACACATATGTCTTCACAGGATCTGGCAAGCTACAAGGACCCATATATCTGAGGAAAATGCAGGTGGGCGTCCAGGTCCGAATTTTGCATCGGCGCCCATCGGACTCTAGTTAAGTCACTATAGAAAACATTTGGCGCATTATGAAACAAAAATCTGGAATCTTCTTATCTGTGTTCTATGTTCTGTTGTGAATTAATTATGGCTACAAGAGCTTTCCAAATCATTGTATTCTTGTGTTTCTTAAATTTTACATGGAGTCCCAATTTTTTTTGCCAGGGCGTTGTAGAAAATAAAAAGAAGAAGATTCAACATATGACATCTATCTTAGTAATTAATGGACATATAATTTAAACGCTACATAGCGTCCTCTCGATAATCATTCAGCAGACACTGCCAAATTTTCCATTTCCATTCCTCTCCGTTAAGCCTTATGAAGATAACACAAAACAGAAAAGAGGTAATGTACTTATTGTCTGGCATATTAAATCTGAATTCTGATTGAATATGATTTATATTGTTGGAATGGAAGACTAAAGATAGGAAATGCTGTCCGAAGAAAAAAATAAATATTAATGTCGGTTATTCCATTCTGTCACTTGTAGTTCATCTCAGGGCTGTAGCTAGCAAAGAGGAAAATTCTTGAATGCAAAATTTTACTATTAAGAGGAAATTGGTAGAAACATTTATATTTTCTCTTAAACAAGAAGAATTATTTGCATCTTTTCTGGATGTACAATAAATGGATGTCTCAAAAATATCAGCTATGTATGGGTCCCGTCTATGACTAACATGCAAAACTGGGGTTTGGTGAAGTACTTGGCCTGTATTCTCACTACAAATCTATGGAGATTTGGGCTATATCATGTAGTTATAGTAAATATGTAGTTTTTATCTATAATTATAAATGCCGCTGTTCTCCTGAATCTGGGGTTGTTTTTCTTTTGTTTCTATGCCTCTCCGTTCCCGAGATATGGACGGTTCTTCCCAACGTGTAAATCTGGTCTTGTTGGCTAAGTGGGTGTGGTTTTCAACTAGGTTCACACCCAGTTGATTAAAAAGACTAGATTTTTATACATAGGGAAAAGAGGCCATATCTCAAGAACAGAGAGGGGCACAGACAAAAGAAAAACAACGCCGGATTCAAGAGAACAGCGGCATTTACGCCAGGTGAAAACATTTCATATTTATAGCAAGTGAAAGGTCCTCTTCATTGCCCAAAAATGTATATTAGTACTGTATCATTATGTGATTGGATTACATCCAGATAATGAAATATGTGACTGCAGTCAACCCTAACCGCGCTCCTACCTTCTGCACACTTGTCCATTTCCTCCGAGTCCTGTAGCCATGCCACAACCTTACTCTGACCAGTGGTACATGTGGCCGGGAGGCTGCTACTGCAAGGGATAGGGGACTGCCACAAGAAGTTATTCTGTGGAACCTATAGAAGAACAGAAATAATACAACATCCTCTAAGTACAATCCTAATAAATAATAATATAATACATGGGGTTAAACATAATAAATAAGGTCAATGTGATTCTAGGGCTTTTTCTGCACATATCTGACATGGAATTCATAGGCATGGTATTTAAGAATTTTAGAAAGAAACATGAGTCACTTGGAAATTATATCTTTGTAAACAATGAAAAAGGAAAAATTAGGTAAAAAATTAAGATCCCTTGGATTTAAAGAGACATAATATCAACTATCACATTGGGTTTAGGGACATGCTTGGTGACACCATCGGGGAATACGTCCAAATTAACCACAAAACGGGATTTGGGCGTATTTGCCGACGGGAACAAAGACTGTAACATAGACTGCTGTATCTCCATGAGTTTACGCCTGCCGGAGACGGACACTCAGACGTACTAGACAGTGATGGAGGAGCAACAGGTTGCACTAACCGTAAAAAAAAAAGTGTCCTTTAAAGAGGTTGTCCGGCCTTAGGATACAAGTCTGCAGTCAGTCACTCTATATGACTGCAGACTTGTGAATTCTACGGCGGTGGTATGCGATTTGCATATAAGCGGTCACATGCTGACTAGACGTGCATGACTTCACTCAATGCAAGTGTATTGGCCGGACACATCTAGTTGGAATGTGTCGGGAAGTATGCAATTGTTTACACGTGATCAACTCCTCCTGGCGCCGACACAGCAGATTCCTTACAGTGTTTAATGTGCGCTTTGTGAGGATTCACAAGTCTGCAGTCACTTAAAGTGACTGCAGACTTGTAGCCTAAGATCGGACAACCCCTTTAAATGTTTTGTCATCACTTCTCTATGCTTTTTTTTTTTTTTGTTATTTGTTTTAGTTTTTTATATAGCGCCATCATATTCCACCGTCATTTAGACATTATCATCCTCCAAAGACTCTTGCTCTGTAAACCCAAGAAAATTCCAAATCAGATGAACATAACAAACTTTTACGACTTTTCATTCGGCCACTGTTTTTGCAGTAAATGTATTCATCTTCAGATCATTAGCAGGATCCATCCATGTTTGCAAAGCAATAGAGAACCAGGGACCGTTTTTCTATGAAAAGGTCAAAACTATCAAGGTCTGACTTCTCACGACAGACCAGCTACTGGCCACCCACGCAGATCACATAGCTGCATATTAATATTTTATACATCATTCTGATCTCATTTATATTTACCACGGACTCGCACTGATCATTTTTTCACTTGCATAACCATTAAAATTAACAAATCCCTTCATTAAAGCCGCAACATGAATAATAATGCAGTTATTAGTGATGCCGCAGGTGTCAGAGCATCACTGCGGTTTACTAGTGATGGCAGAACAGACTAGTTGGGTTCAGATGAATAACGTGAATCTCCTGGATCCCAATAATTCATATAAACCTGTTGTCCTCTGATGTGCAGAGAGGCCTTTTAGACTCAGGACTTGGGTAGAGTCGCAACCTCTGCACCCCTTATGGTCACATTCTAAATTCACCGCAAATCAAAATGGTTCACATACTAGAGAAAATTCTTAGAACTTACACACTGTATCAAACCAAAAAGACCTACATTTTTGAGAATTTTTGCATTTCCTTTTTTTGCTCCCCTGCTTCCCAGAGCCACAACTTTTTTTTATTTTTCTGTCAATATGGCCGTGTCAGGGCTTGTTTTTTTGTGTGACGAGTTGTTCTTTTGAATGACACTATTGGCTTTACCATATAGTGTACTGGAAAATGGGGAAAAAAATTCCAAATGCAGTGAAATTGCAAAAAAAAAGTGCAATTCAAGAATTGTTGTTTTTTTTTACCATGCTCATTCAATGCCAAAACTGACCTGCCCATATGATTCTCCAGGTCATTATGAGTTCATAAACACCAAACATGTAGATTTTTTTTATTTAAGTGGTGAAAAAAAGTTTGTAAAAAAATAAAATAATAAAAAAAAAAGTTGCCATTTTCCAATACCCGTAGCGTCTCCATTTTTCGTGATCTTGGGTTGGGTGAGGGCTTACTTTTTGCATGCTGAGCTGACGTTTATAATGAACTGTTGTTGTGACAAAATAAACGTAATTCTGGTGATTTGATTTTTTTTTTTCTCACTACGCAATTTACCGATCGTGTTAATTCTTTTTATATATTGATAGATCGGGCGATTCTGAATGCAATGATATCAAATATGTGAATTTTTGTATTATTCTTTTATTTTGAATCTGGCGAATGGGGATGATATAAACGTTTATTTTATTTTTTAAAATATTTTTAACCCCTTCACCCCCAAGGGTGGTTTGCACGTTAATGACCGGGCCAATTTTTACAATTCTGACCACTGTCCCTTTATGAGGTTATAACTCTGGAACGCTTCAACGGATCCTGGTAATTCTGACACTGTTTTCTCATGACATATTGTACTTCATGATAGTGGTAAAATTTCTTTGATATTACCTGCGCTTATTTGTGAAAAAAATGGAAATGTGGCAAAAATTTAGAAAATTTCGCAATTTTCCAACTTTGAATTTTTATGCAATTAAATCACAGTGATATGTCACACAAAATACTTAATAAGTAACATTTCTACTTTACATCAGCATAATTTTGGAACCAAAATTTTTTTTGGTAGGGAGTTATAACGGTTAAAAGTTGACCAGCAATTTCTCATTTTTACAACACCATTTTTTATTAGGGACCACATCTCATTTGAAGTCATTTTGAGGGGTCTATATGATAGAAAATACCCAAGTGTGACATCATTCTAAAAACTGCACCCCTCAAGGTGCTCAAAACCACATTCAAGAAGTTTATTAACCCTTCAGGTGTTTCACAGGAATTTTTGGAATGTTTAAATAAAAATGAACATTTAACTTTTTTTCACACAAAATTTACTTCAGCTCCAATTTGTTTTATTTTACCAAGGGTAACGGGAGAAAATGGACCCCAAACGATGTTGTACAATTTGTCCTGAGTGCGCAGATACCCCATATGTGGGGGTAAACCACTGTTTGGGCGCATGGCAGAGCTCGGAAGCGAAGGAGCGCCATTTGACTTTTCAATGCAAAATTGACTGGAATTGAGATGGGACGCCATGTTGCGTTTGGAGAGCCACTGATGTGCCTAAACATTGAAACCCCCCACAACTGACACCATTTTGGAAAGTAGACCCCCTAAGGAACTTATCTAGAGGTGTGGTGAGCACTTTGATCCACCAAGTGCTTCACAGAAGTTTATAATGCAGAACCGTAAAAATAAAAAATCATATTTTTTCACAAAAATTATCTTTTTGCCCCCAATTTTTTTTTCTCCCAAGGGTAAGAGAAGAAATTGGACACCAAAAGTTGTTGTACAATTTGTTCTGAGTACGCTGATACCCCATATGTGGGGGTAAACCACTGTTTGGGCGCATGGGAGAGCTTGGAAGGGAAGGAACGCCGTGTGACTTTTCACTGCAAAATTGACAGGAATTGAGATGGGACGCCATGTTGCGTTTGGAGAGCCACTGATGTGCCTAAACATTGAAAACCCCCCACAAGTAACACCATTTTGGAAAGTAGACCCCCTAAGGAACTTATCTAGAGGTGTGGGGAGCACTTTGACCCACCAAGTGCTTCACAGAAGTTTATAATGCAGAGCCATAAAAATAAAACAAAACTTTTTTCCCACAAAAATTATTTTTTAGCCCCCAGTTTTGTATTTTCCCGAGGGTAACAGGAGAAATTGGACCCCAAAAGTTGTTGTCCAATTTGTCCTGAGTACGCTGATACCCCATATGTGGGGGGAACCACCGTTTGGGCGCATGGGAAGGCTCGGAAGGGATGGAGCGCCATTTGGAATGCAGACTTAGATGGAATGGTCTGCAGGCGTCACATTGCATTTGCAGAGCCCCTAATGTACCTAAACAGTAAATAAAACCACAAGTGACACCATTTTGGAAAGTAGACCCCCTAAGGAACTCATCTAGATGTGTTGTGAGAGCTTTGAACCCCCAAGTGTTTCACTACAGTTTATAACGCAGAGATGTGCAAATAAAAAATATTTCTTTTTCCACAAAAATTATTTTTTAGCCCCCAGTTTTGTATTTTTCCAAGGGTAACAGGAGAAATTGGACCCTAAATATTGTTGTCCAATTTGTCCTGAGTACGCTGATACCTGATATGTGGGGGGGAACCACCATTTGAGCGCATGGCAGAGCTCGGAAAGGAAGGAGCATCATTTGGAATGCAGACGTAGATGGATTGATCTGCAGGCGTCACATTGCGTTTGCAGAGGCCCTAATGTACCTAAACAGTAGAAACCCCCACAAGTGACCTAATATTAGTAACTAGACCCCCCAAGGAACTTATCTAGTTGTGTTGTGAGAACTTTGAACCCCCTAGTGTTTCACTACAGTTTATAATGCAGAGCAGTGAAAATAATAAAAAAAAACTTTCCCCAAAAAATTATTTTTTAGCCCCCAGTTTTGTATTTTCCCAAGGGTAACAGGCGAAATTGGACCTCAAAAGTTGTTGTCCAATTTGTCTTGAGTACGCTGATACCCCATATGTGGGGGGGAACCACCGTTTGGGCGCATGGGAGGGCTCAGAAGGGAAGGAGCGCCATTTGGAATGCAGACTTAGATGGAATGGTCTGCAGGCATCACATTGCGTTTGCAGAGCCCCTAATGTACCTAAACAGTAGAAACCCCCCACAAGTGACACCATTTTGTAAAGTAGACCCCCTAAGGAACTCATCTAGATGTGTTGTGAGAGCTTTGAACCCCCAAGTGTTTCACTACAGTTTATAACGCAGAGCCATGCAAATAAAAAATATTTTTTTTTCCACAAAAATTATTTATTTTTTAGCCCCCAGTTTTGTATTTTCCCAAGGGTAACAGGAGAAATTGGACACCAAAAGTGGTTCTCCAATGTGTTCCGAGTACGCTGATATCCCAAATGTTGGGGTAAAATCCCTGTTTGGGCGCACGGGAGAGCTCGGAAGGGAAGGAGCACTGTTTTACTTTTTGAACTCAGTATTGGATGGAATTGAGATCGGAAGCCATGTCGCGTTTGGAGAGCCCCTGATGTGCCTAAACAGTGGAAACCCCCCAATTATAACTGAAACCCTAATCCAAACAAACCCCTAACCCTAATCCCAACGGTAACCCTAACCACACCTCTAACCCAGAAACACCCCTAACCCTAATCCCAACCCTATTCCCAACCGTAAATGTAATCCAAACCCTAACCCTAACTTTAGCCTCAACCCTAACCCTAACTTTAGCCCCAACCCTAACTGTAGCCTTAACCCTAGCCCCAACCCTAGCCCCAACCCTAACCCTAGCCCTAACCCTAGCCCTAACCCTAGCCCTAACCCTAACCCTAGCCCTAACCCTAGCTCTAACCCTAGCCCTAACCTTAATGGGAAAATGGAAATAAATACATTTTTTAAATTTTTTTAATTTTTCGCTAAGGGGGTGATGAAGGGGGGTTTGATTTACTTTTATAGTGGGTTTTTTAGCGGATTTTTATGATTGGCAGCCGTCACACACTGAAAGACGCTTTTTATTGCTAAAAGTATTTTTTGCGTTACCACATTTTGAGAGCTATAATTTTTCCATATTTGAGTCCACAGAGTCATGTGAGGTCTTGTTTTTTGCGAGACGAGTTGACGTTTTTATTGGTAACATGTTCGGGCACGGGAGATTTTTTTGATCGCTTTTTATTCCGATTTTTGTGAGGCAGAATGACCAAAAAACAGCTATTCATGAATTTCTTTTGGGGGAGGCGTTTATACCGTTCCGCGTTTGGTAAAATTGATAAAGCAGTTTTATTCTTCGGGTCAGCACGATTACAGCGATATCTCATTTATATCATTTTTTTATGTTTTGGCGCTTTTATACGATAAAAACTATTTTATAGAAAAAATAATTATTTTGGCATCGTTTTATTCTGAGGACTATAACTTTTTTATTTTTTCGCTGATTATGCTATATGGCAGCTCGTTTTTTGCGGGACAAGATGACATTTTCAGTGGTACCATGCATATTTATATCCGTCTTTTTGATCGCGTGTTATTCCACTTTTTGTTTGGCGGTATGAGAATAAAGCGTTGTTTTTTGCCTCGTTTTTTGTTGTTGTTTTTTTTACGGTGTTCACTGAAGGGGTTAACTAGTGATATAGTTTTATAGGTGGGGTCGTTACAGATGCAGCGATACTAAATATGTGTACTTTTATTGTTTGATTTTTTTTTATTTAGATAAAGAAATGTATCTATGGGAATAATATTTCTTTTTTCTTTATTTAGGAATTTTTTTTTTTTTTTTTTACACATATGGAAAAATTTTTTTAAACTTTTTTACTTTGTCCCGGGGGGGACATCACAGATCGCCGATTTGACAGTTTGCACAGCACTCTGTCAAATCGGCGATCTTACTTCCAGCAGTGCAGGCTGCAGCTTTCATCTGCAGCCTGCTCTGCACCCGGAAGTACTCCCTGCAGGACCCGGATGCAGCCCCGCGGCCATTTTGGATCCGGGGCCTGCAGGGATACGAGGTAAGAGACCCTCGCAGCAACGCGATCACATCGCGTTGCTCCGGGGGTCTCAGGGAAGCCTGCAGGGAGCCCTCTCCCTGCGCGATGCTTCCCTGTACCGCCGGCACACCGCGATCATGTTTGATTGCGGTGTGCCGGGGGTTAATGTGCCGGGGGCGGTCCGTGATGGCTCCTGACACATAGTGCCGGATGTCAGCTGCGATAGTCAGCTGACACCCGGCCGTGATCGGCCGCGCTCCCCTCGTGAGCGCGGCCGATCGGCTATGACGTACTATCCCATCGAGGGTCAGATAGGCCCAGGTCACCTCGACGGGATAGTACGTCTAAGGTCACAGAGGGGTTAAAGACAATTTTTTTTTTTTTTTTACCGGCTTCCATAGTCTATATGGGAGACTAGAAGCTGCGATCATCTGATCACCTGTGCTGCACAGAGAAGGGCTGCAGCCCTGCTGTGTGTAGCTAAAATGCTCATCAGCTATGAGTGCCGGCCACAGTGTGGCGCTCATAGCTATCCGGCAATGAAAACCACAGGGGTCTCCTGCAGACCCCAGGTTCTCATGCCAACCTATCTGCGACCTGAGGTCATGTGATACAGGCATTGATCTGCGGGGTTTGTGATGCGTTTCCAGCGTGATCACATTAAATGCCGCTGTCAATCTCTGATAGCAGCACTTAACATGTTAACAGCCGTGGGTGGATTGTGGTTCCACCTGTGGCTGTAAGGGGCACATGTCAGCTGATGAAATGAGCTGACATGTGCCAGGAAAGTTGCAGTCTCATAGCTGGAGCCTACATCAAACCGGGGGCGGCGACCTTGGACCTATACGTCCAAGGTCGTGAAGGGGTTAAAGAGAATCCGTCACCAGTTGTTTGCTATCCCATCTGAGAGCAGCATAATATGGAAGCAGATACCCTGATTCCAGTGATGTATCACTTAATGGGTTGTTTGCTGCAGTTTTAATAAAATCCCTGTTTTATCTGCTGCAGTTCTACCAGTTCTCTGAATGCTGAGCCCTGTATTACCACACCTACACCACTGATTGGTAGCTTTCTGTGTACACTGGTATAATCATCAAAGAAAAAATATGTACAAAAAGGGAAATCAAACGTGTAACATATAAATCCCTTTAAAAATATAATTTTATTGATTCAATATATTTAAAAATACCACTTCCCAGTGAAAACAGAAAAATTGTATAAATATATAAGGGATACAAATATAGGTGCACCTATCCTAATGGTTAACCCTACGCTGGCCTACTGCCCCTGCCTGACAGTGGAGGTTGGCACCCTGATAGTTAATTTGGCGCCCCCACTCCGCGACGGCTAACCCCTGCTGGCCCTATTAAAATACCTTACCAACTAAAGGGGAGAAAACAATAAGCAATATAAAGAAATGAAGGAAGGGTAAGCAGGCAAAAACTAAGGTGCACACTATATATATTGACCAACTCTCTACTTATGGTCCCAATGAGGACAATAGCTAAAGGCATATAGCCAAGATAACTCAAAGATTTTCAGTACAATTGTCCTTGTATGTACTCACAAAAAATACTAGTGTGCATCAATAAAGAGACTTCAGTAGGAAGGTGAACATAGATAAAAATGACCTGGTTCAGTCCAAGTACAGGACTGTGCATAGCTACACTGACTGGCAGAAGATATTTATAATTGTCGCCACTACACATAAAATGGGGTGCATATAGCTAGCCAGCAGTATACAGACAATATCTTTACCTGGACAATGTAGTAACACCACTGCATATAAGATCACATGCAGGTACCAATAATCAAAAATAGCCAGTAAACAGTGTTTATGCTAATGCATGATATGCTAGACCAAAAAATTTTAAGTGCTAACACAGGCAGCCAGTGAGAAGGATATTCTCCCTGAAGGAGACACTTAGCTGTCAGTATAACGCCCCGACGCGTTTCCCCGTCATACGGTTCCTCAGGGGGCAGACACAGATGTGATGAACCGAAAAGTCAATGATGCAGGTGCCCTGATACCAGGACAGACCTGTTTAAATCCCCGGAGATGGGACTTATATAATGAAGTGCAATTCCTGCTAGCTAATCAGCAGGGCACTCAAAGCCCCTCCTCTCCACAAGTTTCCAGAAAGACCGGGTATAGCACAGCCCACAAATGTGGACAACCGATATATGCAAAAGAAATCACAGATCTACATGTCCATATCAGCCGAGGGCTCCCACCCCTTAGCATAAATAAACAGATAACACATCAAAAGAATGAATTTACATACCGCACAAGACACTAAATCTAGGCCACATGGTATACAATGGGCGCCGCCATAATCGATGCAGGAACGCCGAACCGCGCATGCGCACGGTACCAATGCCTAGGAGGCGGCGCTAGTGCGTTCCATAACAAAGGAGCTCAAACACAAGAGCACTACTTGTCGGGGGCGGCGACCTTGGACCTATACGTCCAAGGTTGTGAAGGGGTTAAAGAGAATCCGTCACCAGTTGTTTGCTATCCCATCTGAGAGCAGCATAATATGGAAGCAGATACCCTGATTCCAGTGATGTATCACTTAATGGGTTGTTTGCTGCAGTTTTAATAAAATCCCTGTTTTATCTGCTGCAGTTCTACCAGTTCTCTGAATGCTGAGCCCTGTATTACCACACCTACACCACTGATTGGTAGCTTTCTGTGTACACTGGGCATAGGCAGAAAGCTGCAAATCAGATCATAAATATAGAGGACTACCTGCAGCAGGTTTACTAGTCATCTATTGATAACCTCCAGCTGACAAAATTGTGATTTTATGAAAACTAAAGTGAGCAGCTTAGTAAGTGACACCGCCAGAATTAGGGTCTCTAACTCTACATTATGCTGCTCTCCAATTAGTTGAAAAAAAAACTAATGACCGATTGTTTTTAAAGGGATTGTCCAAAACTGAACAACTGATGAATTATCCAAAAGATAGGTTATCAATATGAGATGAGTAGGGGTCCGACGCTTTTCACCCCCACCCGTCAGGTGAAATCTGCTTCAGCTGTAGCTGGATTTAAACAAATTATAGGTGGAATGCAGCCTTATCAAAACTACAACAAGCAGCCCAGTAAGTGACACATCGCTGGAATCAGGGTCTCGTTCTCTACATTATGATGCTATACAATTAGGTGGCAAAAACCTGATGACAGATTGTCCTGCGCTAAACAACTGATGACTTATACAAAAGATAGAACATCAATATCAGTGGTGTTCCGGCACCGTCATTTTAGCCATTTATGTATTACTCGGAAATTCTGTGGTGTACACACACACACACACACACACACACACACACACACACACACACAGGACATTTAAAAGTCTACTGGGGATGATGTGGCTCAAGTGGTTAGTCCAAGAATAAAACATATCTTCCTGAAATTGCAGAGCGAATGTCTGAAATATTGGAAGATTGGAATATTTTAAAGATTTATAATTAAACTAATTAACTTTCAGGAGTTGGGTTCCTTGGGGTAACTTGCTTTGTAAGATGTTTTAGTAATTTTTTTTTTTCACAGACCATACCTCTCTAAACCCAGTCACCTGCCCCATGCATTTGGATATCACATCCTGGCTGTCACGGTTCCATCCATCAGTGTGTCTGGAATACAGTTATTGACAGCTCAGCCATCCAATCTGGTACAGTTGTGTGCTGAGCTGTCAGTGTGCTGATTGACAGCTCGACTATCCAATCTGAGACTGGGAGGCATCGGCTGTCTCCAGGTGTTCATTATCCCAGGTAATTGCCATGCTACTTAACTTAGCTGTTTCTTCTAGACCTCTGCCAGACATACATTCAGCTAAGTGTGGTTTGTCTCTCTGTGCCTTGCATTCTGTTTGTTGATCTTCTGTTGCCTGACCTTGGACCTCGTTCTGACCATCCGTGCGTTTAACACCTTCTGCTTTGATCTGCTATTCTCCTGGTGTTCTGACCTTGGAAAGTTACCTGGCTACGCTTGTGTCTCTTCCTTATGTTTTTGACGTACCCTCCTGGTATCTGACCTTGCATTCCTTGACTATCCTGACTCATGCCTTGGCCGTGAGAAGTGGCTTGCGTCACACTGGCGTCATGCACCAAAAACCTTCCAGCGCCTGTGAGATTTTCCAAACCTCTTTGGAATCTGGGAGGATTCCCCTTTTTCTGAGAGTTTGCCAGTATGATTCTAATATTATAGAACTGATATTGATGTTATTCCTCAATATGATCTTCAAAATGGCTGAGTATGGTTGAGTTTTACATTGCCGAAAACCTCTCAAGTTTAATGTTGCCTAAACAATGGGCATCATAAATCAGGTTCAGGCTTCCTTGTTACAAACTTCTTCTCCTTGCCAGATTTAGAATCACTGACGTATAGGTGGATACCACCCAATCAAACTTAGCTGGGTAGGAAGATGCTGGCAGGGGCCTCCCCCATGACTCTAGTACTCATTGATGACTTTTTTTTTTAAACCACCTTTTCTAAAAAATGGCACCGTTATTCAGAATATAGACGCACAGGGAAGCCTACCCTTGTTCATTCCGATCTATGATCTGGCAACATGGATTTCCTAAAAAAAACTCCCTTTAAAGGGAACTTGTCACAATGAAAATGCAATGCACTCTGCCAGCACCATGTTATAGAGCAAGGGGAGCCGAGTTACTGGATATATAATTTTGTCAGAAAAGATTCAGTATAACCTGTGTTATAATCATTTACTCCTCAGCTCTTTCTGGGATCTTTTGTCTAGTGGGCGGTGTTATCAGTGATTGACAGAGATCTCCTTATGCACACTTATACAAGGAAAGCTGTCAATCACTGATAGGACCGCCTACTGGACCAAAAATTCCAGAAAGAGCAGACGTATAAGTGTTGAAAGCACAGATTATACGGAATCTTTTCTCACAAATCGATATATCAATCTGCTCAGCTCCTCCTGCTCTATAATATTCTGCCTGCTGATTTCACTGCATTTTCATGGTGACAGGTTCCCTTTAAGCAGAACGTGCTCATGAAACATTATGGATAATCTATGAAGCATATAATAAGCGACTGGACCTTTAAAATGTGATCATATTGCTATAGTGACAGTAGATCCGATGTCCCCTGGTGTCGGAAAGTTTTGTCCTTTGACCTGACATTAAAAAAACTTATCCAAAAATGACCTCAATATTTCATAAATTCATTTCCATCTTGAGTCACGATCTCCAGCGAGACAGCTGCTATAAAAAGTAAAAAGCCCTTTCCATATATAGAATTGATCATGGAAAACACAATTCAAACACTAAAAGAAAATCAAATGTACGACTGACAGATGATGGGAACAGAGTGCCCTAATAATCATCGACTGTCTAATGTCTACCAGCCCGGCGGATTGCTTCGACATTCTTATTTATCTGAAAGAATTGCTTAAAGGCAACCTGTCAGAATGTTTTGGGCTTCTTTTTTCTTAGTTAAACCACCACACTTTTATTTTAGCTTTTATAAAGCGTAACAATTTAGGAAATAACGCTATGTTCACATAACCAGTAGTGATCAACTAGAACGGACCCTGCGGTAATCCATAGGCAAAAAAAAGTTGTGCAGTCACAACTTTAGTCCACTTGAAAATAAAATGGCCTCTGCTGGATTTTTCTTTTTTAAACAATGAAGTCTATGGAAAACGGATCCAATAACTAGCTATCCGTTTTCTTCTGTTTGTAACGGATCCAAAAAGCCAAAAAATGGTTCCTTTACAAATGACGTCACATGAGCACCAGGAGAGCGAGTGCCGACAAAGCTGGAACGGCGCCGATGCCGGCGGCGAGTATAGCGGTTTTTATTTTATCAGGGGCAAACACTCAGATTGAAAAGGGGTTGTCCAAGTAGTGGACAAACCCTTTAAATAAAGATTTCGGCCAAAGGCAGCAAGAGATTTAGATAGTAACGTATTTTTTTTTCTTTTATCAGGGTTGTGTCCGCCACAAGGCAATCATTGTGTGCTGACAGACTACGTTTAAGCAGGCTATACACTAGGAAAAAATGTTTTTTGACTACTCCGCACTGATTTTTTTCTGTAACACCAAGGACTTTGCCAAAAAAAAAAAGAACAAAAGCAAATCTATGAGATATATTTGATCTGCTAGTAAGAATATTCATTTATTTTTGTTCAGATTTATAATGAAGGTTAAAATAATGATGTGAGAGTTTTTAAAGAGGACATATCACCTCCTGGGAAACACTGTGAACGAAAAGGAAACCTAAATATACATTTTTATCTCATTTTTTTTAATTGGGAAAGGTTAAGAAAAGCTTCCTTCCTAATTTAGTGATAAAAGCTCGTATTACATAAAAAGCAATGTAATAGATTCCTCTGAATTAAAAAGCAGCAGCCAAAGGAGCTACGGCCAGACTCGGACTGGCCAACAGGATAACAGGAGAATCCTCCGGTGGGCCCCCATGTAAGAGTAAGCCATTTACCCCAAACATGAGAAGTAGTTGGCCGATACATTAATTCACTATGTACAGACAAAAGCATCATCTCATCATTCATTCAACAAACTACCTAGCTTATCTTTACATAGAAGTAAATTTATGAAAGACGGTAATATAATATTTTCTTGAAGCTGAACAATGGGCCCCACAAATCAATGTTACTGGTGGGCCCTTGCTACCCCAAGTAAGACACTGGCTATGGCTAAATTTGGAAAACAATGGGGGGACTGGATTAGATGCTCAGCAGTATTATCTGGAGCACTGGCAATTTACGTGATTTTCTATTTACTAGTACCTTAATTTTTAATAATTAATTTGCTAAGATGTCCAATGTATGTTGCACACCAAAAAGGGATTAATGGATGCTGTTTTTGTGGAATGGAGTCGGTAAGGGTGAGAAAATGTATATGGTTCAAATATTTGGATGAACCATAGTTGTATATGTGTGCAATTTCTATATATGTGTTGTATATTGATCTCATGAATACCAATTATTCTGGTGCAAATGCTGAAACCAAACCAGAAAAAAAACCTTGCTAATATAGAAATTCTACATTAATGTAAAGAAACAAAACCTCGGATATGTGAATAATCATTATGGCTACATGGCCAAAAATGTTAAAAAAAGGTTGCTCAAGACACAGAGGGAGCAATAAACCACTTATAGGGCTTTATATATTTTGAGGGGAAAATTAGGGCCTGCAGTTAGCCTAAATTTCTTCCCTACCTGTCCACGGAGTCTGGCACCCTAGAAATTGGTGCCCTTGCTCCTCGGAGGCTGTGCCCTGAGAGGTCCCTAATTATGGAATTAATGTAACAGTCTATTATCAATATGGGACAATTCCCAGTAATTAATTACCATATATACTCGAGTATAAACTGAGCTTTTCAGCCCATTCTTTTATGCTGAAAGTGCCCCTTTCGGCTTATACTCGAGTCATTGTCCCAGGGGGTCAGCGGGGAGAGGGAGCGGCAGGAGTGGCGGCTGTCACATCATACTCACCTGCTTCCGTTGCGGTCCCTGCTTTTCCGATGGTCTCCGGTGTCCACAGCTCTTCCTGTGTTCAGCGGTCACGTGGTACCGCTCATTAAAGTAATGAATATGGACGCGACTCCACTCCCATAGGTGGAGCGCATATTTATTACTTTAATGAGCGGTACCATGTGACCGCTGAACGTGGGAACAAGCTGCCGGCGCACGCCAGAGACCATCGGAGAAGCAGGGACGTGCAGACTGCGCCAGGATGGTGAGTATAACAGGGGAGGGTGAGCCATGCGATATTCACCTGTCCCCGTTTCACCACCGGGCTGTGTCTTCCGCGTCCTCTGGCTGCGACGTTTAGGTCAGAGGGAGCAATGACATGGTTAGTGCACGCCCTCTGCCTGAACAGTCATTGCAGAGACCTGGAAGACACAGTGGCGCGCGGCGGTGGAACGGGGACAGGTGAATATCGCAAGTGCTGTGGGCCTGAGCCAGCGGCGACTCCGGCACCTGGCGCCCAGCGACGAGAGGTGAGTATGTCATTTTTTTTTTATCGCAGCAGCAGCAGCATATGGGGCCATCAACCTTTATGGGGCATGTTATTCTATGGAGCATCTTATGGGGCCATTAACCTTTATGGGGCATATTATTCTATGGAGCATCTTATGGGGCCATTATAAACCTTTGTGCACCATTATATGGGGAATATTTTAATATGGAGCATCTTATGGTGCCATCATTTACCTTTAATGCAGCATTATATGGGGCATATTTTTTGTATGGAGCATCTTATGGGGCCCATCATGAACTGTATGGAGAATTATATGGGGCTCCTGATTCAATATAGATATTCAAAAACACTTAACTGATGTCTCAATTAATTTTACTTTTATTGGTATCTTTTTATTTTTTAAATTTACCAGTAGCTGCTGCATTTCCCACCCTAGGCTTATACTCAGGTAATTAAGTTTTCCCAGTTTTTTATATTAGGACATATAAAAATTACCCTAATTACCAAAAAGTCTTAATAATTCCCAGCACAAGTACATGTCGCTAGAAAAGCTGGTAACTAAAGGATCAATCAATATGGCACAAAAAGTCCTCCAACGATCAATTGGAGCCATAGCACACTGCTCAAAAAAATAAAGAGAACACTTAAACAACAGAATCTAACTCGAAGTAAATCAAACTTCTGTGAAATCAAACTGTCCACTTAGGAAGCAACACTGTTTGACAATCAATTTCACCTGCTGTTGTGCAAATGGAATAGACAACAGATGGAAATTATTGGCAATTATCAAGACCCCCTCAATAAAGGAGTGGTTCTGCAGGTGGAGAGCACAGACTACATCTCAGTACCAATGCTTTCTAGCTGATGGTTTGGTCACTTTTGAATGTTGGTTGTGCTTTCACACTCGTGGTAGCATGAGACGGACTCTACAACCCACACAAGTGGCTCAGTAGTGCAGCTCATCCAGGATGGCACATCAATGCGAGCTGTGGCAAGAAGCTTTGCTGTGTCTGTCAGCGTAGTGTCCAGAGGCTGGAGGCGCTACCAGGAGACAGGCCAGTACACCAGGAGACATGGAGGGGGCCTTAGGAGGCACAAACAAGCAGAAGAAAGGTAGCATGTATACAACAGGGATCCCCAAAAGAGTAATTATTACAAAAAATATATAACCTTTATTGAATTTGTAATACAACAACACTGCAAAGAGTAAAAATCAATTAAAATTGCAAACTGCAAACAAAATTATACATTGACCCAAAATAAGGTCATGCCCCTGCCACACCTTAGTAATATAGAAAATAACCCCCGCATCAAGCCACATACATGTGTAGTAACAATATTAACCCCTAGAAGACAAGGGAGGGATACCAAGAAAAAAAGGGTCCCGCTTGTCCAGAGAATGCAACCAGGCAAAAAGGCCCGATTCTGTAGAAAAGAACAGTAAAATGGACACACAATAGGAAAATCCACTATTCAGATGAGCAATATTAACAGGTTTCATTTGAGAGACTTAGTAAATTATTAACAGCAAAATGTCTGCTAAAAAGCCCCCACAATACAATGATACTGGAAGTTAATTTCGTCTAAGCCCAGTGTGTAAACAGCCCTATAGAGCGACTTCTAGGAGGCTATAGAGAGGAACAATAATCCATATGTTAAGGCATATAATCAGGGGAAAAAAAACAAAAAACTGCACATATCAAGAAAGGCTTGTATCAATGGGACACATCCCCACATAGAAAAGCTTAGGAGAAGGCCTATACAACCTGAGCCTGTGGATGAAATCACCGCAAAACGATGCCTGCATGGAACATCGGTGCAACAAGGGATAAGAGAAATGAGGGAGGCAGAGGCATAAAATGCCCAACCACAAAAAAGGCATAGGATGGAACATACACCGTGGCTGAGAACGGTTATTATTGCACAGACATTGATTTAGAGTACCTAGGCGCAAAAGGGTAACTATTAAAAGGAGAAAAAAAAAAAAAGGGCAGAAAATAGGGAGTAATGCTGCCACAGGGAAACGCATCTCACGGACGCCGATCAATGCAAATGTAGTAGCTAAGAAAATACATTGATATAGATGTCAAGGGGGTTGATTGAAAACCCTCGACCAGCCATTAAAAAAAACAAACAAAACATAGCATTCAGAGTACAGCATACATTATGGGTAAAGGTACCGTCACATTAAGCGACGCTGCAGCGATATGGACAACGATGCCGATCGCTGCAGCGTCGCTGTGTGGTCGCTGGAGAGCTGTCACACAGACAGCTCTCCAGCGACCAACGATGCCGAAGTCCCCGGGTAACCAGGGTAAACATCGGGTTACTAAGCGCAGGGCCGCGCTTAGTAACCCGATGTTTACCCTGGTTACCAGTGTAAATGTAAAAAAAACCAAACACTACATACTTACATTCAGGTGTCTGTCGCGTCCCCCGGCGTCCGCTTCCCTGCACTGTGTAAGCGCCGGCCCTAAAGCAGAGCGGTGACGTGGGACGTGACAGACACCGGAATGTAAGTATGTAGTGTTTGGTTTTTTTTACATTTACAATGGTAACCAGGGTAAATATCGGGTTACTAAGCGCGGCCCTGCACTTAGTAACCCGATGTTTACCCTGGTTACCAGTGAAGACATCGCTGAATCCGCGTCACACACACCGATCCAACGATGTCAGCGGGTGATCCAGCGACGAAATAAGGTGCTGGCCTTCTAGCTCCGACCAGCGATATCACAGCGGGATCCAGATCGCTGCTGCGTGTCAAACACAACGATATCGCTATCCAGGACGCTGCAATGTCACGGATCGCTATCGTTATTGTTGTTAAGTTGTTCAGTGTGAAGGTACCTTAAGAGAGGCTATTGTTGCACAAACATTAATTTTGAATATTCAAACACGCGCGCGCGCGCGCACACACACACACACACACACACACACACACACACACACACACACACACACACACACACACACACACACAAGGGAACAAAGGAAAAAGGGGTAGGAAAAATATAGAACACCGGAAAAACATATTCAACAAAAATATGTAATATATATCCAGAAATTAAATACACAAAGGTAAACTAGTGTAAATGCCTAGAATAAACACATGTACTGAAAACCATGGTTTTCAACGGATAGAAGCTAGTTCATCCGTTATATATCTTGTGAACATTGGATCAAATTGCAATAATTTGCTTGTATAAATAGAAATAGAGATGGTTTATTAATATTTTGCATGTATAAAGATGGAAATTATTTATTGATCATAGTTATACCCACTCATAGGTCCCCTGATAAAGAACAATACACAAGGTATTTATCAAAAAAAGGGGGGGAATATTAAGATGGAAAAAAGAAGCAACAGTAGTCCTTCCAAGCTCATCTCCAGGTACTTCCTGGCCGTAGGAGGGCAACAACCCAGCAGCAGGACCACTACCTCCGCCTTTATGCAAGGAGGAACAGGAGTAGCACTGCCAGAGCCCTGCAAAATGACCTCCAGCAGGCCACAAATGTGCATGTGTCTGCACAAACGGTTAGAAACCGACTCCATGAGGATGGTCTGAGTGCCCGACGTCCACAGATTGGAGTTGTGCTCACAGCCCAACACCGTGCAGGACTCTTGGCATTTGCCACAGAACACCAGGATTGGCAAATTCGCCACTGGCGCCCTGTGCTCTTCACAGGTGAAAGCAGGTTCACACGGAGCACATGTGACAGACATAAGAGTCTGGAGACGCCATGGTGAGCGATCTGCTGCCTGTAACATCCTTCAGCATGACCGGTTTGTCAGTGGGTCAGTAATGGTGTGGGGAGGCATTTCTTTGGAGGGCCGCACAGCCCTCCATGAGCTCGCCAGAGGTAGCCTGACTGCCATTAGGTACCGAGATGAGATCCTCAGACCCCTTGTGAGACCATATGCTGGTGCGGTTGGCCCTAGGTTCCTCCTAATACAGGACGATGCCAGACCTCATGTGGCTGGAGTGTGTCAGCAGTTCCTGCAAGATGAAGGCACTGAAGCTATGGACTGGCCTGCCCGTTCCCGAGACCTGAATCCAATTGAGCACGTCTGGGACATCATGTCTCGCTCCATCCACCAACGTCACGTTGCACCACAGACTGTCCAGGAGTTGGCAGATGCTTTAGTCTAGGTCTGGGAGGAGATCCCTCAGGAGACCATCTGCCGCCTCATCAGGAGCATGCCCAGGCATTGTACAGTAGGGAGGTCATACAGGCACGTGGAGGCCACACATAATACTGAGCATCTTTTCCTTACATCCTTCCTTGAGGCATTTCCACTAAAGTTGGATCAGCCTGTAATTTGATTTTCCACTTTGATTTTGAGTATCATTCGAAATCCAGACCTCCATGGGATATTCATTTTGATTTACATTGATAATTGTTATGTTTTATTGTTCTGAATACATTCCACTATGCAATGAATAAAAATCTGCAACTGAAATATTTCATTCAGAGATATCTAGGATGTGGTATTTTAGTGTTCCCTTTATTTTTTTGAGCAGTGTATAATAAAAGATTTATCAGAATTGTAATTTATCAAGATAAATGAATACAAATGTTATTTATGAGGTGACTTTTACTAAGCCTGGCACAATTGCCTTCAAGGCCACCGTAGAGGCGGCCTTTCAGTTATATGGCTAGAAAATTATTATTTTGATCAATGATTTGCACTCCAGCCAAATGTTCTACCGTTGGGTCCTGCAACGATGAGCGGAAAGGTGCATTTTTATCCTCTTTAGAATGCAGAGTCAGTGTGCATGCTCAACTTGCACTCCATTCATTTCCTATGGCTACGCTTGGCTTTTCCCTGCAGTCGGGTAAAGAATGAATGGCATTCGGGCATCCCACCTTTTCGCTCCAATTTACAACAGAATATAAGTTCCCAGTCCGGGATGTAAGTTCTCTGTTTTGTCGATTGGTAAACGTCCCATTGGCCGGACACCCACCAATCAATAAGTGATCACATATCTTCAAAATAAATTGATGACAACATGATTTCACCGATCAACCCCTTTAAGGAGGAATTTTAACCAAATTTTTCATGTTCAAGTGGACACAATGCAATTGTGGCTAAAGAGAAGAATAAAACTTTTTGGATTTCTTTTAATTTCACCTTTCCATTGCGGAGATATTAGCAGTCAAAGTATTTGGCCTCTAAAGAGTTAACTTTAGTTAAGTCTAAGTGGGTGTTATCCCCTAGAAACTCAAACAGGGAGAAGTGCAGCCCCCAGTGAAAGCTATCTGATAACACCCACTTGGCCTTAACTAAAGTTAACTCATTAGGTGCTAAATAGTTTGATTGCTTATATCTTCGCACAGGAAAGGCAACCTTAAAAATAGTCAAAAAAAGTTTTATTCCACTCTGCAGCCACTATTACACTGCGCTCGGTTCAACATGAAACGATTGGTAAAAAGTTCTCTTTATTTTTAGCTTATTGGAAATCTAAATTTTCAGCACACAAAGAAAACTCCTGGTACAAAGAGCCTCCACTCTCCATATGTTGAGAAAAAAAAAATCAATCATTTGATTGTACATCCCTATTTTTCTCTAGAAAGTAGGACGAAATACAAGCTTCGCATATAAATAAGGACACACATCAATGCTTTTCTTCAAAGATCCATCCTGGGTCATCGCATACACCAACACTCAATGCTCAATTATTCACAAAGAATTCAGTGATCTGTCAACATCTTGCTGGCATTTCTAAGTAATGCTTTTCATATGCTCCCAGTAAAAAAAAAGAAAACATGCAAAAAAATAAATAAAACCCATATGTAAAAGAAAACACAAAGGCAAATAAAAGAAAACAGAACAGAAAAAAAAAAAACAAAACGATTATTGTTATTCACAGAGCGCAGAAATATAAAACTAAGGTAGACTATAAAAAAACAAAACAATAACTGTAAAATCCATTTACAGTAAACTCAAGGGGTTGTCCTGCTGCAGAATAAAATTGGAGCCAATCAGATTCCTCCCTGATACTAATTTTTATTGCTAAAAAAAAAAAAAAAAAACTATTAACACTTCTATTTTTGAAAGCATTCTTACTTTGCAACTTTTTGCTTTATACCTGCTTAAAACTTTTGCACAGCTCTGTATCTTTACCTTTTTTATGACTTAGAATGACTTATTATATCATATAATATACAAGATAATTCAGAAATGCCATCTGATCTCATGTTTACTCATGTCATACTTTAAAGATGCTTGGTGGCCATGTTAGACCCTGACTGCCACAGCAACCCATAAGCACTCATCGATCATGTCTTGGATGGGGTCGATAGGCGGATAGATGGAGGCTAGACCCTGTTCTAACCACTTAAATGCTTCAGCGGGTATTGACAGCAGCATCTAAGGGTTCAAAGGGGGTTGTCCACTACTAGGGCAACCCCTTCTTGATCAAAATGTTTGACCTCAACAAAATAATAAAGCCTATGCTCCCCTCCTGTGCCGGGGCTGTTCCCATGGTGTCATCACAAATCAGCGCTGGCGTCACTGTCCCCGCATTTGGACAAATTGAATGTGAAGAGGATGTCGGCAGAGGCTGATCTCGGACTTCCTCTTCCTGCTCATTTTGACATGAGGCGGGGACAGTGACACCAGAGCTGATTGGGCGCTGACATCATGTGTCACACCACCAGAACCCCGAGGAGAGTGAGTGCTGACACCGCAGGAATGGCGCCGGTACAGGAGGTGAGTATAAGGTTTATTATTTTATGGGAGCCAAGAGAGGGGTATGAGAAGAAGTTGTCCAAGTAGAGGACAACTTCTTTAAATATTAAGATATAAGCTGGCTTTTATCCCGGATGCTGCATTAGGAGCCATTGAGCTCGACAGTGCACTGATCAACGTAACAAAAATGTATGTCACAGTGTGGGAACCTACAAACGACCAAGGCACTTTCCTCATAGGTCGGGAAAAGTTTTAACTGCCTATTACATCAGTGATGCTGTGTACAGGGCAAAGCTCTGTCCTCTCTCTATAGGCTGTGCAAGGATTTAGGAAAAGAGAAAAGCAGAAAGGTGCGAGGCCTCAGAGCTGTATGGACAGTCAACAGTGAAGGAAATGATTATTTGATCCCTTGCTGATTTTACAAGTTTGACAAAGACATGAACAATCTATAATTTTAAGGGTAGGTTAATTTTAAACATTGAGAGATAGAATATCAAAAATAAAATCCAGAAGATCACATTGTATAAATTATATACATTTATTTGCATCTTGCAGTGAGAAATACGTATTGGATCTCCTACCATCCATTAAGAGTTTTTGCTCGTACAGACCAGTTAGACGCTCCTAATCAATTAGTTACCTGTCTTAAAGACAGCTGTCTTACATAGTCACCTTTATAAAAAGACTCCTGTCCACAGACTCAATTTATCAGACTCTAACCTCTACAACATAGGCAAGAACAAAAAGCTTTATAAGGATGTCAGGGACAAGAGCATAGACCTGCACAAAGCTGGAATGGGCTTCCAAACCATAAGTAAGACGCTGGGTGAGAAGGAGACAACTGTTGGTGCAATAGTAAGAAAATGGAAGAAATACAAAGTTACTGTCAATCGACATAGATCTGGGGTACCATGCAAAATCTCACCTCGTGGGGTATCCCTGATCATGAGGAAGGTGAGAGATCAGCCTAAAACTACATGGGGGAACTTGTTAATGATCTCAAGGCAGGTGGGACCACACTCACCAAGAAAACCATTGGTAACACATTACGCCGTAAAGATTTAAAATCCTGCAGTGCCGGCAAGGTCCCAATGCTCAAGAAGTCACATGTGCAGGCCAGTCTGACGTTTACCAATGAACACCTGGATGATTCTGTGATTGGGAGAAGGAGCTGTGGTCAGATGAGACAAAAATTGAGGTGTTTGGCATTAACTCAACTCGCCGTGTTTGGAGGAAGAGAATTGCAGCCTAGGACCCAAAGAACACCATCCCCACTGTCAAGCATGGAGATGTAAACATTATGTTTGGGGGGCCTTTCTCTGCTAAGGGCACAGGACTACTTCACCGAATCAATGGGAGAAAGGATGGAGCCATGGACCGTAAAATCCTGAGTGACAACCTCCTTCCCTCTGCCAGGATATTAAAAATGAGTCGTGGCTGAGTCTTCCAGCAATACAATGACTCAAAACATACAGCCAAGGCAACAAAGGAGTGGCTGAAGAGCTGAAGAAGAAGCACATTAAGGTCATGGAGTGGCCTAGCCAGTCTCCACACCTTAATCCCATAGAAAACTTATGGAGGGAGTTGAAGCTCTGAGTTGCTAAGTGACAAGCTCAAAATGTTAATGATTTAGAGAAGATCTGCAAAGAAGAGTGAACCAAAATTCCTACTAACATGTGCGCAAACCTCATCATCAACTACAAAAAAAGTCTGACTGCTGTGCTTGCCAACAAGGGTTTTGCCACCAAGTATTAAGTCTTAAGTCAAATAGCTATTTCTCACAGCTAAATGCAAATAAATTTATGTAATTTATAAAATGTGATTTTCTGGATTTTATTTTTGATATTCTATCTCTCAATTTTAAAATTAACCTACCAACCTACCTATTAACCTACCAACATTTTTTTAAACACATCCAATTGTGTTAATTATTATTATTCCAAGATCTATTGATTAAAATTAACTTTAAGTCCAACCTAAAACCTAACATGTTGATCGAGAGGAAGGCAAAAACTCCATGAGGCACATGCCAATTGCCCCATATTAGTGGAAAACATCCTTCCTAACTCAACATACAGCAATCAGACTAGTTCTCTGGATCAAAATCCCATCACACAATCTAGTTGTCATAACCTGTAATATATAACTTTCAAGAAAATCATCCATGCCTCCTTAAACTTCTGTAGTGAATCCACCATTACAATATCATGGGTCAGAGAGTTTCATTTTCTCACTGCTTTTACAGTAAAGAATCTGCATCTGGGATTATGATTACACCTTCACTCCTGTATATGTAGAGGATGCCCCTTGTCACTGTCACAGGCCTTGGTGTAAAAAGATCATCAGAAAGATCTCTGTATGGTCTCCTGATATATTTGTACATTGTGATTAGATCGCCCCTAAACCTTTGTTTTTCCACAGTGAATAACCCAAAGTATAACAACATGTCTTGGTATTGAAGTCCACCCATTCCCTAAATAACCTCGGTCGCTTTGTTCAGCTATGTCCTTCTTATACACGCGAGCCCAAAATTGTACGCGGTAATTGGGGTATCAGAGGGTGACTGGGTGGTACAGAGTAAGAGAGCAACACAAAGTGATAGGGTATAGCAGAAAATAACCGGTGACATAACAACATAGGGTGTACGAAATATGTCACATGGGGTGACACAGTAACAGGATGGAACATGTGGTGACATAGGGCGATAGGGTATAATAGGGGGTGGCGACCACTGATATAATGACAGTTAGCTAGTTGCTAGTGGTCGTAACCATGGAGACCTAAGGTCCTGCAATGCCTGCACATGAGGAAAGAGACATAGTGAATCAGAAAAACCATACTACATTACTAATTGGAATAAGAATATTACACCTACTACATATTGATAGGATCTTAGAGATGGGAATACCCCTTTTAAGATCCAGAACAGACTGAATAGTGTTCGAGTACCTTTCCTTCTGGCACCGTTACATTAGCTGCTGGTGAGGACTCAGTTGTTGACGTTGATGGAAACATATGGAAGCTGGCGTCTCTCGGCGACCGCACAATTTCATTCTGCCGGTAAAGTCTATGGTGACGTAACTTTGACACCCAAGCATCAAAAGTGTCCTGAGATTTTACCTACAGAGAAAATGCAATGAAGAACATCACACAGGTATAACCACAGCGCTATATGAATTAACGTATATTATAATGATGGATAACAAAGCCATACACCTATCAGTAGGGCCATCCAATGTGTATGGCGGCCTCTCATCTCTCTACCCATGCACACTGTCAGGATTCCCCTCTATTTCCAGCCTGTCACGTGGCAGTCACATGTCAACTAGCTTCTCATTCTCAAAAGAAAACAGAGAAGCAGGAAAATGCTGTGGTCGGCACGTGACCACCAGTATGCAAACCACGTAATGCAATCAAGGGAGTGCACACTCGAGCTGGAAATAGAGGGGAATCCTGACAATGAGCACATTGCACACTGTCAGGATCCGGTCATCTACAGTCACTTAGAGTGACTGCAAAACTGTACGGCGTGCCCAGAGAACCTCTTTAAAAGATTATGTTGGGGCAAAGAAGGAACAGGCATTTGGAATCTTAAAGGGAATTGGAGAGATTGATTTTTTTGCTAATCTGAGAGAAACATGATGTAGCAGCAGAGACCTTGATTCCAGTGATGTATCACTTACTGTTACTGCAGCAAACTGCTCATTCTTGTTGTATCTGCTGCAGATCTAGCAGTTCTCTGAATGCTGAGCTCTGTATAACCCTGCCCACACCACTGATTGTCAGCACTCTATCTACACTGCGCATAGGCAGTAAGTTGCCAATCAGTAGTGTGGGTGGGGTTATACAGACACCATGAATATGGAGGACTACATGGCAGCAGGTTTACCAATCCTCTAATGATAAAATCGCTGTTATAGCAGCAGGAGATGATGAAAATTACAGCAAACAGCCCAGTAAGTGACATCACTGTATTCAGGGTCTCTGGATCTACAATATGCTGCTCTCAGATTAGGTGGCAAAAATCTGGTGGCAGATTCTATTTAATGCCTCTAACTTTAGTATTTTGGGGGAGATAAGCCTCCATCTTGAAAACACATGCGTACTCCCCCAAGTCGAGCATGCATGTGCATAGGCGAGTAAGAGAGACCGCTAACATTTATCTCAGCTGTATAAGCGCCTCTAGTTGTGTAACTGTGAGGGAGCGATCCTCAGGCATACTCTCCATAATGGAGCAGTCAGATGGCCGTACTTTCAGTCCCATCTCACAAAACATCGGATCACACTCAGACCAATGTTACTCTATAGGACTGCGCAGAAGTCCGATTTTTTTCCTCGGACCGCTTTTTTCCAAGCAAGACAAAATTGAGCGCGCACAATTTGCATCCGCACATCGGATCACACTCAGCCATGCAAGTCAATGGGTCCATGAAAAAAACAAAACTGGACCATCCGAGGGTGGTACGATTTCCAAGGACTGATAGGATGGAGAAGATGGAGATTTTTTTTTTTACATCTTCTCCACATTCGGGAAAATCGGATCTCACCATGATCAACGGAACTGCTGGAGGAATGTCATAAGTGCTCACTGCAGATTTCTACAGCGCCCACTGAGTTCAATACTAAGTGTAGAAATCTATTCGCAGCTAGCTCCCTCTAATGGTGACTTCATGCAGGCAAAATGTCCTTATTTATCAATAAGGAATAAAAATATTACACAGATATAGTATAGAATCAATCAGCACAGATTTGTAAGCCTAAAAACATGTGGAAATTATCCCATTTGGAATTTTACAATTTGACCCAATCATTTTTTTTTGGACACCCCTGGTGGTCCTCTTCATCTGGACCAGCATTTATTTTTTGTATTATATTCATACATTTCTAGAGAGCTCATTTACTCAAGACAAATCAACAAAGCAAACCTTAAGATGATAAATGTTCTCCTCGGTGTCCAGATCTATCCTCCGAGCCTTTTTCTTAATGGACATAACAGACAACCCAACATCTATACTTCCGTGTACTTTCCCTTTCTGAGTCTAAAAAGAAAGCAGATACTGTAAGAACACAAACATTTTATAAAAGTGGTTATATTTATAGTGCAGAATTACAAATCTTTTTATACCGCATCCACACCACATATTCCTTACAAAATAATGAATATTCAGCAGGGTCATAAAAGAGCACATATCTCACCACTGTCTAGCCCTTACAAAGTATTGAAGCCCTTTCATACACCTCATAATGTACGAAAACAAAAAAAATTCCCCCGCACTCACAGTATGGTGACCCTACAGTGACTCCAACACAGTATGATGGCCCCTACCGTCCCCCACACACAGTATGATGGCCCCTACAATCCCCCACACACAGTATGATGGCCTCTACAGTCCCCCACACACAGTATGATGGCCCCTACAGTCCCCCACACACAGTATGATGGCCTCTACAGTCCCCCACACACAGTATGATGGCCCCTACAGTCCCCCACACACAGTATGATGGCCTCTACAGTCCCCCACACACAGTATGATGGCCCCTACAGTCCCCCACACACAGTATGATGGCCCCTACAGTCCCCCACACACAGTATGATGGCCCCTACAGTCCCCCACACACAGTATGATGGCCCCTACAGTCCCCCACACACAGTATGATGGCCCCTACAGTCCCCCACACCCAGTATGATGGCCCCTACAGTCCCCCCACACACAGTATGATGGCCCCTACAGTCCCCCACACACAGTATGATGGCCCCTACAGTCTCCCACACACAGTATGATGGCCCTTACATTCCCCCGCACACAGTATGATGGCCCCTACAGTCCTCCACACACAGTATGATGGCCCCTAAAGTCCCCCACACACAGTATGATGGCCTCTACAGTCCCCCCCACACAGTATGATGGCCTCTACAGCTTTAGTAGAGCTGACAAGTCCGCTGAAAATATTAGTCATTCAGGGATTCACTGCAGGCATATATTTGAATGCTGCTATATGTATGTTTTTTGTTTGGTTGTTTTTTTTTTACGTTTTCACCTGCAATTTTATTTCACTTTGTTGCCAGACACTTAGAGTATATTCACATATTGCATTTTGTTGCGTTTTTTTAATGCAAATATTAAGCTGCGTTTAATCTGCTTTCAAAAAAGCAGGTTTTGCTGAGTTTTTCCTGTTGTCTCTTGTAAATGTTGATAAAGTATAGTGTCCCCCACCAAAAAAAAGCCTGATTAAGCTTGCTTAGGTCTTTGCACCCTAAGCTCAGCAAAAACTGATACCTGCGTTTTTGCACTTACTCATTGTTTCCTATCTCATCTCATAGCCTTTGCTGGTATTGTAAGATGCAACATAAAATTTGCATTAAAAAAATGCAGCAAAAAAAACAAAAAACAAAACACAGCAGAAATGCAACGTGTGAACATAGCCTTATTGTATTCCAGTTTAGAATGTGGCAGGAAGTATATCCAATGTAACACCTCCTGCTGTGCATACGCATGTACAGTCACTAAACTCTGCTACTAAAACTTCTCAGATGTTATGAGCTAAGACTGACAAAGAGCTAAGCCTGACAATTATCTAGACACATTTCCCCGCACTGTGGAGGCACAACTAGACTTTTCCTACTGCAGAGAACAGACTGCAGTATTTCCACCCACAGATCTGCACCATCAATGCTCCTTATAAGTTGTTTGGTAAGTAAAGCTTTCTGCCTGTTGCTAACTCATTTGCATCTCGAGCACACAATCATAATACCAAAGTTCAAGTAATGGCTATGAAATATTAAGTATTCAACATTGAAGATCAGTGCAATCACTTACATCAATAGGCGATTTGGAATACTTCAGTATACCATTTTCTAAGACGAAAAATCTCTGCAAAAAAATATAAATAATGTAAAGAGAGGAAATAAATGCACAAAATGGGTTTTTTTCTATCTAAAATGCAAAGAGACTAGGATTGAAAAAAAGAATGAAGGTATAAATAATGTCCATTAGTATAAATGTTGCCAGTATATGTCATTTTCTAAGGCTTGGTTCACATCTGCGTTTCCTTCCATTTTTAAAACATCTGTTTGCATTCAATGGATACATTAAATGCAATGAATATTTGATGCAGACAAAAGGACATTCCATTTGTAGATTTTTTTACAGAATAAAATACAGCAGAGTACATTATTTTTCACTGTGAAAATAAATTAATAGACAGAACAAAGCCAAACTGAAGTCTCTAGAAATCCTATTTACATCAATGTAAACTTTAACTTAAAGGGTTAATCTCAAGTTGTATCTTGAGCAGTACACAACTGGTAAGTCTCCTTACTTCAATGTTGAGGAGGGGGTGGGCACTTCTCCTTGAGTGACAGTTAAGCTCAGCAGCAGGAAACTGACCACATCGGGGTACTGTGACATACTAAATGGGTGGTCCGACATACAAAGTATTTTTCACCCTAAATCACAATCTATTTAAAGGGAACCTGTCACTAGTTTTGTGACATAGCAGCTAAAAACATCACCAAAACATCACATTGCCCAAACTGCGGGCAAAGCTGAAAAATGGGAAGTGCGCATGCGCCAGCAAAACTTATTTCCGGTACATGGAAGTAATTCCAGTACATGAGCCAGAAATATGTGTGCAAGCAGTGTCTATTGTGACATTTGGTGACAGATTGGCATAGCTGTAACTAAGGGTATTCTAGATTTCTTAATATGTTCACATTCTTCCAATTTTGTTATTCTATTTGATCTAAGGGGTTGTCCACTACTAGGACGACACCCCCTCCTTAAACTAAATGTTCAGCCCTGATAAAATAATAAAGCCTATAGATAATAATAAAACCTTTAAAGGTTATATTTTGACTACTGTCCTTTGATGCTGGAGAATATCTCCTTTTGGACCATTGAGACTTCTAAAAAGGCGTAAATAGAATAATGAATTGAGTGCAAACAAAAAAAAAGGCGAAAAACACAAGAGTAGACAAAAAACGGGTGCAAAGGCAATGATGAAACAGGGCCATTGTACTTTCCGTCACCGATATACCTATATCCTCCATAAAGGATTTCATCACTGCGTCTTCCTTTTGTGCCCAAGCAGCATTAATAACACCTTCTGCTTGATCAGAAATATTTTTCCCTACTAAACCAATCTAAACTAATCAATTTCACATTTTACAATTTTCTTACCTTTCCTCTACTTTATCACTCACCTCCTTGGCCCTTGCATTGCGGATTTATCAGCTTTACAGTCACCGCTCTCTATAGCTTCTGGGGAATGCCATGTAATTGGCGACACTGACGCTCACGTAATTTATCCAGGCATTAAAAAATCTATTGCAAACCTGAATAGATGGGCGACTTTGAACATTTTACTGTTTAGAAATTATATCAAGCGGCGACCTAAACAGAATTCATCCAGTGCCGTATGACACATCGTGCACACAAAATCCACTTGAAATAAGGAGGTTAATGGTCTATAAACTATTTTTCCCTCTTTTTTCCTATATTGCTTGAATTTTAACGGTTGCCGCCAGGTTTAACACACTGTCAACAACCAAATGTAAGGCAATGGCAACCGAAGATTAATTACATTCATCTAAATGGCGGCAAAGCACAACTACAAATGCATGGCTGCCCGTACCTTCCCCGACAAGACCATCCAATCGCATTGGCAGCTCCCTCCTGGAAGGGAATGTCTTTAAGGCCAAACTAACCCATTGGGCTTTAATGGACCTAGTATGGATAGCGATGCCAGGCCGGGCTGGGCCGCCCCAGGGTCTACCGATCTGAACTTGAAAACCTCAAAGTCATTTATGAGGCTTTTGAGTTCTAGCCTGGAGAAGTGTGGCCAGTCCGGACATCGCTGTCCAATATTCGGACCAGGAAAGTTAGAAGAGTGAAACAGCGCCTCATTTGCCCATGAGTTGTGTCTGGTAGGGTTGAGCGACTTTCATTTTTTCACGCTCGAGTCGGGTTTCGCGAAACCCGACTTCCTCAAAAGTCGAGTCGAGTGAAATCGGCCGATTATCGCGAAGAGTCGGGGATCGACCGAAACACGAAACCCAATGCAAGTCAATGGGAAAAAAATCCTCCTCCTCCGGCGATAGGCATGCACGCCCCTGACACCTATGTCATCACGCTGCCCACACTCTTTCATTTGCTGAAAAATGGAGCTGAACGCGTCATATGAAACGCGACTTTGGCACGAAGATCGCCGACCACATGGCCGATCCCACACTAGGATCGGGTCGGGTTTCATGAAACCCGACTTTGCCAAAAGTCGGCGACTTTTGAATTTGTCCGATCCGTTTCGCTCAACCCTAGTGTCTGGTATTACAGCTCAGCTTACTTGGTGTGAATTTTGGGCTAACCGGCAAGTGCAATACTGCTGTTTTTGGAAGAAACCAAACACATTTTTCTAATCGTGGACTCTTCTTTAATTAAAAAAAAAAGTTGGGTATGAATTTCTGAATGAGATTAATAACACTTGCATCAAATTCTTACATGATTAATTCAGGTATGAGCAACGCCCTGACCCTTACTTTATGCCAGCCTTTTAGTGGCCATTTTCTTTTCTTCAGCATGAATCCTTCATGTTTTTCAGGTTTCTGGACACTTGTCTGTCCTATCTTCAGCCCCTCTATGATTTCCCAGTTGTCTCCTTCCTGGGGAAAAAGAACATTAATGTTTCACACCGATATATCAGCATGTCCTTTGTGTACACACGACACAGAACAAATTAATAAATCAAGTGGAAAGACCCTTTAAGAAGAGTCAATATTGACTTTTAGGATTGCCAATTCCAATAGGTGGTGCTAGAGTTCTTGTTCTCTTCCTTTCCAAAGAGGCTATTTGCATAATTAAATTTGCAGGGTAACATTGCATGGCCTATAAGTGTCCCTACGCTTTACCGCTCAGAACACACCGAGCAATCTTATCTGTATTATCTATGGACAGTGAAAAATGTATGGAACTGTAAAGATCCAGTAAATTGTAACAACATTTCTCAGAATGGACCTTGATGGTATCAATGCCTGATCATTCATCACTGGTCTGGAATCACCACTTGTGCTTAAGAACCAAGGTGATACTGTAAGGACTATTTCCCTCTTTACGAACAAGATTACTAAGGCTGCAGACAAATCTTTCCATATACAACCCCAATTCCAAAAAAAGTTGGAACGCTGTGTAAAATGCAAAGAATGCAATAATTTGTAAATCTCTTATATTTTATTCACAACAGAACATAAAACACAGATCAGAACGTGAAAGATAGACATTTCTCCTTTTTATTTGAAAAAAATAACATCTGTGCCGGTTTCTGCTTGAGCTGCTAGGCGGCGCCACACTTTCATTGCAGGTAGTGCTTAACAGCATCAATCCTAATTTATTCCCTCGCGCATCACCCCTACTCTGGAACCCTCTACCCCAACACATCAGACTCTCGCCTACCATCAAAATCTTCAAAAAGAACCTGAAGACCTACCTCTTCTGACAAGCCTATAACCTGCAGTAACCACCGATCGATCAAACCGCTGCACGACCAGCTCTATCCTCACCTACTGTATCCTCACCCATCCCATGTAGATTGTGAGCCCTCGCGGGCAGGGTCCTCTCTCCTACTGTACCAGCTGTGACTTGTATTGTTTAAGATTATTGTACTTGTTTTTATTATGTATACCCCTCCTCACATGTAAAGCGCCATGGAATAAATGGCGCTATAATAATAAATAATATTATTATTATTATAATTCCTGGCACTTGTGGCTCTGGCCAGTCCAGAAGCTTTGGGCTAAATAATGTTAGTTTGGGTTTCATTCAGCTGTTAGCACTGGATGGGGCTTTTCACTTTATAAACCCCTGTGAATCAGTTCCCACTGCCAGTTAATGTCTCTTCTACCTGGTTTTACCCGTGTTCTGTGTAACTGGTGGTTCATCCTGATTTATCCTGTTCCCTGACCTCGGGTAGTTTATTGACGTTTATCCTGCCTGATGATTTTGTACCTCTCGTACCTCCTGGATCTGACCTGGCTACCTGACTATTCTTCTGCCAGCTTGTGCCACCAAACAGTAGTTCACTCTGTAGCTCCAGCCCATGGACACCTATGTAAGTCAAGATCCCTGTACAGGGGGTTATGGTGTGAAGGCCAGGGCAAACCCTGGGTTTTTGGAAATGGAGTAGCTGGCGACAAGCCTATTGGTGGTAGCCATTATGGAGCGGCCAGCTGCCCATAAACAGTGCCTGTGTGACACTCACTTAGAAATTGATGGCAGAAAAACATTTGAAAAAAGTAAGAACAGGATTAAAAAAAGGTTGGAAAAGTAAGTGGTACTAATGAAAAACCAATGGACGGTCAGAGAAAACCTAAGACCCGATTCATTATCACTGGCGTTGTAAATGTAGGGGCTTTTGGGAGAAGAATGCACCAAATTCATTGAGAGATGCACGCCACCACTTAATGAATTAGGCACATCGCCACAATCCTCTGCATCTTGTCTGGAATGCTACTCCAGTCAGGGGCTGGAATAATATTTCTGGTGTAACTTTTCATGAACTGGCACTGACATGTCCTCTCCTGCCCACGCTCCCTTTCAAGGTCCCAGACATGTATTATGCTACTGATGCACATAACATGGGGTGATGACGAGTAGATCAAGTGCTTGAAATAAGATCTATAAAATGAGCTCAGGTTACATCATTCATTATTGGGAGTGGGATATAAGCCGCTGCCCCCCCCCCCCCCCCCCACTATGATGTCCTGCTGAGAAATTAAGAAAAACTCATTATTCCGAATTATGCAACATCAGCTTTTGGCTTCTGATGCTCATAGTACTATATGTTCCCATACATTTTTATATCTAATGGAGATCTGTGCAAAGCTTGTATTGTCGGCTGTTTGTACAATGTACATGGAGAAGAATCGCTGGCATCATCTCTCACTGTATAACCTGCTAATAAAGGTAAGTAAATGAATGGCTGCCGGTAATAATACATATTGATTGCAGCAATCAGCTCTTACCATGACATTAATACTGCCTGCTCAGCGTGATCTCATCACATCAAACATCCTGCATTTCCGTTATTCTGGATGAACACAGACACTCATGGCGACACATTGACCGGTTTCCTCTGCACGGCAGCATTCCCGGCCACCTCCTGCAGCGGGCAGTCATCCGAGCCAATGTGGCCGGTAATACTCAATAGCTGGCTAGCTGAGAGCGCCGTTTTTACTATAGGTAGTCAGAACCCAAGCGGTCATTAAGTGACAGCATATAATAGCGATATGCCATTACTTACCAAGACGGAAAACATCTCTAGCCCTTCCCGCTGAGGACAATTTTATTTATTTTTTTTTATCCTTCGACAGCTTTTTTTTGCGGCACCAGTTGTAGTTTTAATGACACCATTCATTTTACTACACAAAGTACTGCTAAAATAAGAATACAATTCCAAGTACAACAAAATGCTAAAAATAAAAAAATCTACAATTCCGCCATTACTTTTTAAAGAGTTTATTGTGCGGTAAAATTGATCCTTAAACACGATTCCCTAGGTCAGAAAGATTATGTCAAAGTCAAATCTGTATCTTTTTTATTATTATTAAGATTAGTATTATTATTATTATTATTATTTAAGTAGTGAAGAAAAATGGCAAGCTGGCTTTTTTATACACCATTTTTTGGGTACAAACGATGTTTAGAAGGAACGTGTCATCATGAAAATGCAGTCCAATCTACAGGCACCATGTCATAGAGCAGGGGGATCGGAGAAGATTGATATATAGTTTTGTGGGAAAATATTCAGCATTGCCTATGCTTTAATCATTTAAAACTCTGCTTTTTCTGGCATTTTCGGTCCAGTGGGCGGTCCTATCAGTGATTGACAGCTCTCTCTGTGTGCACACTTATGCAAAAAATTCCAGAAAAAGCAGAAGGTGTAATGATTAGTGATGAGCGAATAGCATTAGGTTACTTACCGGTAACGGCATTTTTCGGAGGCCCATGAAAGCACCACGAGAGAGGGGATCTGCCCTTCAGGAACAGGAAACCTACAGATATAAAAGGGCGGCACCTCTCCCCATGCATCAGTTGTGTTTCAGAGCCTGAGAGGACTACCATGGTTAATGGCACAAATATATAACCAATATATACAAATATATTCAAAAAATATCTTTTAACTGTAAATTTAATTAACACACGTGAAACCTTATAAAAAGGAGTGCAGCCGCCACATGAAAGGGAGGGAACTAAGGGTGCTGTCATGGGCCTCCGAAAAATGCCGTTACCGGTAAGTAGCTTAATGCTTTATTCAGACTCCCATGACAGCACCACGAGAGAATTACAGAGATGTAAGCTACCTTAGGGACTATAGCCTGCAGTACCCTTAACCCGAAGGTGAGATCTGAGTCCAACCGATGGTGTTTAATAAAGGTGGAAGATGACCATGTGGCCTCCTTACATATCTGGTTGATTGACACTCCAGATCTTTCTGCCCAGGACGATGCCATGGCCCGCGTGGAATGCGCCCTCAGATTCTGCGGAGCCGGACCCCCACCTGTTGTATGAGCTAGAGAGATAGCCTCCCTAATCAATTTGGCTAGTGTGCATTTAATACTCTAAGCCCTTTTCTAGAACCTTGGAATGACAAAAACAATGCATTACCCTTTTTCTAAGGATTAGTAGCCGTGATATATTGTAGTAGGCATCTTCTAATGTCTAACGTATGAAGCATCTCTTCTTTAGGGTTAGAAGGGTTAGGGAGAAAAGAGGGTAGGATTATCTCTTGTGACCTGTGAAAGTGGGATGCTACTTTGGGTAAGTAAGCTGGGTCCGGCCTTAGGACCACCCTGTCCTGCAAGAACTCTGTATAAGGGGGAAGCCTGGAAAGTGCCTGAATATCACCTACTCTACGAGCAGATGTTATTGCTATCAAGAATACGGTTTTAAGGGCTAGTATCTTAATCGAGGCTGACTCCAGGGTTGAAACAGGGCCTCTGTAAAAGCTGAAAGGACTAGGTTGAGATTCCACGGCATGCTTCTATTCTTGTGTATGGGCCTAGCTCTCCCAGCGGCCTTAATAAATCTAGAAATCAAGTAGATATTGGCAATACTACAGGAAAATAAGGCCCCCGGGACTGAGACCTGCACTTTTAGTGTACTTGTGGAAAGGCCTAATTCCAAACCCTTCTGAAGAAATTCTAAGATCTGTCGCACCGGTACCCAGTCTTCGACATTAAACTCCGAAGAGGCTAGGAATCACCTCCAGGCTCTAATGTAGATCTTTGCTGTGATTTGCTTTCTACTCTTCAGAAAGGTGTCCACGAAATTTGGGGAGAAGCCTCTATTTGTCAACAATGACCTTTCAAACTCCACGCCATTAAGTGAAGTCCCATCACTTGTGGATGGTTGATCGGCCCCTGGCAGAGCAGATCCAGAAGGTCTGGAAGTACCCAGGGATCGCATACCTACATAGTCCTGAGCCATACGAACCAGGTTCTCCTGGGCCAAAATGGGGCGATCAGTATGACCCTTGTCTACTCTTCCCTGATTTTTCTCACCACTAGAGGTAACAAGGCTAATGGCGGGAATGCGTAGGCCAGGAAGAAGACCCATTTTGTTAGGAATGCATCCACTACCAGAGGATTCTCCCTGGAATTCAGAGAACAGAATTTCCTTACTTTTCTGTTTCTCCTGTTGGCAAAGAGGTCTACCTCCGGTTGACCCCATTTGCGGACAATCTGGTTGAAGATGTCCCTGTTCAAAGACCACTCTCCCAGTCTTGGGGTATTGCGGCTTAGAAAGTCAGCTCTTATGTTGTCCTTTCCTCTGATATGAAGCGCTGTCAAAGATTGAAAATGTCTTTCGGCTCTTTGAAATAGGCGATCTGCTACTTGCATCAGAGCCTTTGAACGTGTTTCACCTTGGTGGTTGACATAGGCTACCGCCACTTGGTTGTCCGAAAGAATCTCGACATGGTGACCCTGTAGATATACGAGGAGCTTTTTAACTGATCATTTCTATTGCCAAAAACCCCCTCTGGTTGGACGAGGATCCCACCCAGGAGTCCCATTGTCCTTGGACCACGATGTCACACATATGGGCCCCCCACTCCAAGGGGCTAGCATCCGTAGTTATTACACGGGTTATGTGGGTTACCCAGGGAACTCCTGAAGATAAGTTGTTCTTGTCCAGCCACCACCTAAAGGTACCGTCACACTCAGGGACGCTGCAGCGATATAGACAACGAGCCGATCGCTGCAGCGTCGCTGTTTAGATCGCTGTAGAGATGTCAAACACAGTAGCTCCAGAACAATGCAGGAGCGATCCTGTGACGTAGCGGTGGCTCACTTATCGTTCTCACAGGTCGTTAGCTCCATGTAAAACATTGCTGGCATCGTTGCTTTTGCTGTCAAATACGACGATACACACCGATCTGACGACCAAATAAAGTTCTGGACTTCTAGCTCCGACCAGCGATATCACAGCGGGATCCAGATCGCTGCTGCGTGTCAAACACAACGAGATCGCTATCCAGGACGCTGCAACGTCACGGATCGTTGTCGTTCTCGTTGTAAAAGTTGTTTAGTGTGAAGGTACCTTAAGAGACGTGATGGTAAACGGGCTCAATGATATTTGGCTCTGCAGGGACCCCCCTAAGGCTCTATCATTAACTAAGACATCCTTCTGTAGGGGTCTAGTGTGAAACTGAGCCCACCTGATGGCTGGGATACATGACGTCAGGGACCCTAATAGGGACATGGCCTGCCTGAGGGTCATTTAACTTGTCTGGCGGTAGATGACATTGTTGGGCTTCAGAATCTAACAGTAGGCCTAGAAATTTCTGGACCTTTAAAGGCTGCAATCGGGATTTCTCATAATTTATTATCCAGCCTAAATGATCTAGCCTGGCCCTAGTTTTTCTATTTGTGACAGGCAATGATCTACTGAATTACCCACCATCAGGAAATCATCTACAGTTAGGTCCATATATATTTGGACAGAGACAACATTTTTCTTATTTTGGTTATAGACATTACCACAATGAATTTTAACCCCTTCCTGACATCGGACGTACTATCCCGTCGAGGTGGGGTGGGCCCGTATGACCACCGACGGGATAGTACGTCCAGCGCGATCGGCAGCGCTCACGGGGGGAGCGCGGCCGATCGCGGCCGGGTGTCAGCTGCCTATCGCAGCTGACATCCGGCACTATGTGCCAGGAGCGGTCACGGACCGCTCCCGGCACATTAACCCCCGACACACCGCGATCAAACATGATCGCGATGTGCCGGCGGTGCAGGGAAGCGTCGCGCAGGGAGGGGGCTCCCTGCGGGCTTCCCTGAGCCCCCCGCAGCAAAGCGATGTGATCGCATTGCTGCGAGGGTCTTACCTCCCTCCCTGCCTGCTCCAGACCCGGATCCAAGATGGCCGCGGATCCGGGTCCTGCAGGGAGGGAGGTGGCTTCACAGAAGCCTGCTCAGAGCAGGCACTGTGAAGCAGCCTGCACTTCTCTCAGATCGGTGATCTGTCAGAGTGCTATGCAAACTGGCAGATCACCGATCTGTATTGTCCCCCCCTGGGGCAAAGTAAAAAAGTAAAAAAAAAAATTTCCAAATGTGTAAAAAAAAATTAAAAAAAATATTCCAAAATAATGAAAAAAAAAATAAAATATTATTCCCATAAATACATTTCTTTATCTAAATAAAAAAAAAAACAATAAAAGTACACATATTTAGTATCGCCGCGTCCGTAATGACCCGACCTATAAAACTGGCCCACTAGTTAACCCCTTCAGTAAACACCGTAAGAAAAAAAAAAAAAAAACGAGGCAAAAAACAACGCTTTATTATCATACCGCCGAACAAAAAGTGGAATAACACGCGATCAAAAAGACAGATATAAATAACCATGGTACCGCTGAAAGCGTCACCTTGTCCCGCAAATAACGAGCCGCCATACAGCATGATCAGCAAAAAAATAAAAAAGTTACAGTCCTGAGAATAAAGCGATGCAAAAATAATTATTTTTTCCATAAAATAGTTTTTATCGTATAAAAGCGCCAAAACATAAAAAAAATATAAATGAGGTATCGCTGTAATCGTACTGACCCGAAGAAAAAAAACTGCTTTATCAATTTTACAAAACGCGGAACGGTATAAACGCCTCTCCCAAAAGAAATTCATGAATACCTGGTTTTTGGTCATTCTGCCTCACAAAAATCGGAATAAAAAGCGATCAAAAAATGTGACGTGCCCAAAAAGTTACCAATAAAAACGTCAACTCGTCCCGCAAAAAACAAGACCTCACGTGACTCTGTGGACCAAAATATGGAAAATTTATAGCTCTCAAAATGTGGTAACGCAAAAAATATTTTTTTGCAATAAAAAGCGTCTTTCAGTGTGTGACGGCTGCCAATCATAAAAATCCGCTAAAAAACTCGCTATAAAAGTAAATCAAACCCCCCTTCATCATCCCCTTAGTTAGGGAAAAATAAAAAAAATGTATTTATTTCCATTTTCCCATTAGGGTTAGGGCTAGGATTGGGGCTAGGGTTAAGGCTACAGTTAGGGTTGGAGCTAAAGTTAGGGTTAGGGTTGGGGCTAAAGTTACGGTTAGGGTTTAGATTACATTTACGGTTGGGAATAGGGTTGGGATTAGGGTTAGGGGTGTGTCAGGGTTAGGGGTGTGGTTAGGGTTACTGTTGGGATTAGTGTTAGGGGTGTGTTTGGATTAGGGTTTCAGTTAGAATTGGGGGGTTTCCACTGTTTCGGCACATCAGGGGCTCTCCAAACGCGACATGGCGTCCGATCTCAATTCCAGCCAATTCTGCGTTGAAAAAGTAAAACAGTGCTCCTTCCCTTCCGAGCTCTCCCGTGTGCCCAAACAGGGGTTTACCCCAACATATGGGTTATCAGCGTACTCAGGACAAATAGGACAACAACCTTTGGGGTCCAATTTCTCCTGTTACCCCTGGGAAAATACAAAACTGGGGCTAAAAAATAATTTTTGTGGGGAAAAAAAAGATTTTTTATTTTCACGGCTCTGCGTTATAAACTGTAGTGAAACACTTGGGGGTTCAAAGTTCTTACAACACATCTAGATAAGTTCCTTGGGGGGTCTAGTTTCCAAAATGGGGTCACTTGTGCGGGGCTTCTACTGTTTAGGTACATTAGGGGCTCTGCAAACGCAATGTGACGCCTGCAGACCATTCCATCTAAGTCTGCATTCCAAATGGCGCTCCTTCCCTTCCGAGCCCTCCCATGCATCCAAACGGTGGTTCCCCCCACATATGGGGTATCAGCGCACTCAGGAGGACAAATTGGACAACAACTTTTGGGGTCCAATTTCTCCTGTTACCCTCGGGAAAATACAAAACTGGGGGCTGAAAAATAATTTTTGTGGGAAAAAATTTTTGTTTTATTTTTACGGCTCTGCATTATAAACTTCTGTGAAGCCCTTGGTGGGTCAAAGCACTCACCACACATCTAGATAAGTTCCTTAGGGGGTCTACTTTCCAACATGGTGTCACTTGTGGGGGGTTTCTACTGTTTAGGTACATTAGGGGCTCTGCAAACGCAATGTGACGCCTGCAGACCATTCCATCTAAGTCTGCATTCCAAATGGTGCTCCTTCACTTCCGAGCCCTTCCATGCGTCCAAACGGTGGTTCCCCCCCACATATGGGGTATCAGCGCACTCAGGACAAATTGGACAACAAATTTTGGGGTCCAATTTCTCCTGCTACCCTCGGGAAAATACAAAACTGGGGGCTAAAAAAATATTTTTTTGTGGGAAACAATTTTTGTTTTATTTTTACGGCTCTGCATTATTAACTTCTGTGAAGCCCTTGGTGGGTCAAAGCGCTCAAAACACATCTAGATAAGTTCCTTAGGGGGTCTACTTTCCAAAATTGTGTCACTTGTGGGGGGTTTCAATGTTTACGCACATCAGGGGCTCTCCAAACGCAACATGACGTCCCATCTCAATTCCTGTCAATTTTGCATTGAAAAGTCAAACGGTGCTCCTTCCCTTCCGAGGTCTCCCATGCGCCCAAACAGTGGTTTACCCCCACATATGGGGTATCAGCGTACTCAGGACAAATTGTACAACAACTTTTGGGGTCCAATTTCTTCTCTTACCCTTGGGAAAATAAAAAATTGGGGGCGAAAAGATAATTTTTGTGAAAAAATATGATTTTTTATTTTTACGGTTCTGCATTATAAACTTCTGTGAAGCACTTGGTGGGTCAAAGTGCTCACCACACCTCTAGATAAGTTCCTTAGGGGGTCTACTTTCCAAAATGGTGTCACTTGTGGGGGGTTTCAATGTTTAGGCACATCAGGGGCTCCCCAAACGCAACATGGCGTCCCATCTCAATTCCAGTCAATTTTGCATTGAAAAGTCAAATGGCGCTCCTTCGCTTCCGAGCTCTGTCATGCGCCCAAACAGTGGTTTACCCCCACATATGGGGTATCATCGTACTCAGGACAAATTGTACAACAACTTTGGGGGTCCATTTTCTCCTGTTACCCTTGGTAAAATAAAACAAATTGGAGCTGAAATAAATTTTGTGTGAAAAAAAGTTAAATGTTCATTTTTATTTAAACATTCCAAAAATTCCTGTGAAGCACCAGAAGGGTTAATAAACTTCTTGAATATGGTTTTGAGCACCTTGAGGGGTGCAGTTTTTAGAATGGTGTCACACTTGGGTATTTTCTATCATATAGACCCCGCAAAATGACTTCAAATGAGATGTGGTCCCTAAAAAAAAATGGTGTTGTAAAAATGAGAAATTGCTGGTCAACTTTTAACCCTTATAACTCCCTAACAAAAAAAAATTTTGGTTCCAAAATTGTGCTGATGTAAAGTAGACATGTGGGAAATGTTACTTATTAAGTATTTTGTGTGACATATCTCTGTGATTTAAGGGCATAAAAATTCAAAGTTGGAAAATTGCTAAATTTTCAAAATTTTTGCCAAATTTCCATTTTTTTTGCAAATAATTTTTTTTTTTCTCAAAAATGATTTTTTAGCCCCCAGCTTTGTATTTTTACAAGGGTAACAGAATAAATTGGACCCCAAAATTTGTTTTCCAATTTGTCCTGAGTACGCTGATACCCCATATGTGGGGGGGAACCACTGTTTGGGCGCATGACAGAGCTCGGAAGGGAAGGAGCGCCATTTGGAATGCAGACTTAAATGGATTGGTCAGCAGCCGTCACGTTGCATTTGCAGAGCCCCTGATGTACCCAAACAGTACAAACCCCCCACAAGTGACCCCATATTGGAAACTAGACCTCCCAAGGAACTTATCTAGATGTGTTGTGAGAACTTTGAACCCCCAAGTGTTTCACTACAGTTTATAATGCAGAGCCGTGAAAATAAAACATCTTTTTTTTCCCACAAAAATGATTTTTAGCCCCCCAAATTTTTATTTTCCTAAGGATAACAAGAGAACTTGGACCCCAGAAGTTGTTGTTCAATTTGTCCCGAGTACGCTGATAACACATATGTTGGGGTAAACCCCTTTTTGGGCGCACGGGAGAGCTCGGAAGGGAAGGAGCACTGTTTTACCTTTTCAACGCAGAATTGGCTGGAATTGAGATTGGACGCCATGTCGCGCTTGGAGAGCCCCTGATGTGCCTGGACAGTGGAAACTCCCCAATTCTACCTGAAACCCTAACCCAAACACACCCCTAACCCTAATCCCAACGGTAACCCTAACCACACCCCTAGCCCTGACACACCCATAATTCTAATCCCAACCCTAATCCAAACGTAAATGTAATCCAAACCCTAACCCTAACTTTAGCCCCAACCCTAACTTTAGCCCCAACCCTAACTTTACCTCCAACCCTAGCCCTAACCCTAACCCTACCCCTAACCCTAACCCTAAACGTGACTGAAATACGTGGCACTGAAATACGTGGCACTGAAATACGTGGCACTGAAATACGTGGCACTGAAATACGTGGCACTGAAATACGTGGCACTGAAATACGTGATACGTGGCACTTAAATACGTGGCACTGAAACACGTGGCACTGAAATACGTGGCACTGAAATACGTGGCACTGAAATACGTGGCACTGAAATACGTGGCACTGAAATATGTGATATGTGGCACTTAAATACGTGGCACTGAAATACGTGGCACTGAAATACGTGGCACTGAAATACGTGGCACTGAAATACGTGGCACTGAAATACGTGATACGTGGCACTTAAATACGTGGCACTGAAACACGTGGCACTGAAATACGTGGCACTGAAATACGTGGCACTGAAATACGTGGCACTGAAATACGTGGCACTGAAATAAGTGGCACTGAAATATGTGATATGTGGCACTTAAATACGTGGCACTGAAATACGTGGCACTGAAATACGTGGCACTGAAATACGTGGCACTGAAATATGTGATACGTGGCACTTAAATACGTGGCACTGAAACACGTGGCACTGAAATACGTGATACGTGGCACTGAAATACGTGGCACTGAAATACGTGGCACTGAAATACGTGCAACTGAAATACGTGGTACTAAAATATGTGGCACTGAAATACGTGATACGTGGCACTGAAATACGTGGCACTGAAACACGTGGCACTGAAATACGTGATACGTGGCACTGAAATACATGGCACTGAAATACGTGGCACTGAAATACGTGGCACTGAAATACGTGGCACTGAAATACGTGGCACTATGACTGTCAGAAAATGTTCATTAAACGGTTAGGGGTGAGGTTAGGGGTAGAGTTAGGGTTAGGGTTTGGATCCCTTTATCACCTTGATGGTGGTGGGTGGCTTTTCAGTGTGTTTTCTGTTTTTTTTCGATAAAAATGCATGCGTTTTTAACGCAAACAAACGCATGTGCTTAAAAACGCAAGAAAATACTGCAGGTTGTATTTCTGAAAATGAACGCATGCAGAAAAAAACCGCATGCGTTTGAAAACGCGACCAAACACGTACAAAAAAACCGCATGCGTTTTCAATGTTAAATATAGGGAAAAAACGCATGCGTTTTTTTGTGCAAAAAACGCTGCAGACAAAAACGCAAGTGTGAAACCAGCGACGCTTTTTATAGCAAAAAAGTTTTTGCGTCTCCACATTTTGAGACCTATAATTTTTCCACATTTGCTCCACAGAGTCATGTGAGGTCTTGTTTTTTGCGGGACGAGTTGACGTTTTTATTGGTAACATTTTCGGACACGTGACTGTTTTTGATCGCTTTTTATTCCGATTTTTGTGAGGCAGAATGACCAAAAACCTGCTATTCATGAATTTCTTTTGGGAGAGGCGTTTATACCGTTCCGGGTTTGGTAAAATTGATAAAGCAGTTTTATTCGTCGGGTCAGTATGATTACAGCGATATCTCATTTATATCATTTTTTTTATGTTTTGGCGCTTTTATACGATAAAAACTATTTTATAGAAAAAATAATTATTTTGGTATCGCTTTATTCTCAGGACTATAACTTTTTTATTTTTTTGCTGATGATGCTGTATGGCAGCTTGTTTTTTGCGGGACAAGATGACGTTTTCAGCGGTACCATGGATATTTATATCAGTCTTTTTGATCGCGTGTTATTCCACTTTTTGTTTGGCGGTATGGTAATAAAGCGTTGTTTTTTGCCTCGTTTTTTTTTTTTTTTTCTTACGGTGTTTACTGAAGGGGTTAACTAGTGTGGCAGTTTTATAGGTTGGGTCGTTACGGACGTGGCGATACTAAATATGTGTACTTTTATTGTTTTTTTTTTTTAATTTAGATAAAGAAATGTATTTATGGGAATAATATATATATTTTTTTTTCATTATTTTGGAATATTTTTTTTTATTTTTTTTTTACACATTTGGAAATTTTTTTTTTTACTTTTTTACTTTGCCCCAGGGGGGGACAATACAGATCGGTGATCTGCCAGTTTGCATAGCACTCTGACAGATCACCGATCTGCGAGAAGTACAGGCTGCTTCACAGTGCCTGCTCTGAGCAGGCTTCTGTGAAGCCACCTCCCTCCCTGCAGGACCCGGATCCGCGGCCATCTTGGATCCGGGTCTGGAGCAGGCAGGGAGGGAGGTAAGACCCTCGCAGCAACGCGATCACATCGCGTTGCTGCGGGGGGCTCAGGGAAGCCCACAGGGAGCCCCCTCCCTGCGCGATGCTTCCCTGCACCGCCGGCACATCGCGATCATGTTTGATCGCGGTGTGCCGGGGGTTAATGTGCCGGGGGCGGTCCGTGACCGCTCCTGGCACATAGTGCCGGATGTCAGCTGCGATATGCAGCCGACACCCGGCCGCGATCGGCCGCGCTCCCCCCGTGAGCGCGGCCGATCGGCTATGACGTACTATCCCGTCGGCGGTCATACGGGCCCACCCCACCTCGACGGGATAGTACGTCAAATGTCGGGAAGGGGTTAACATGTGTCACCCTGTTTTTAAAGGGACCAAAAGTAATTGGACAGATTCAATAATTTTAAATAAAATGTTTATTTTTAGTGCTTGGTTGAAAACCCTTTGTTGGCAATGACTGCCTGAAGTCTTGAACTCATGGACATCACCAGACGCTGTGTTTCCTCCTTTTTGATGCTCTGCCAGGCCTTCACTGCGGTGATTTTCAGTTGCTGTTTGTTTGTGGGCCTTTCTGTCTGAAGTTTAGTCTTTAACAAGTGAAATGCTGCTCAATTGGGTTGAGATCAGGTGACTGACTTGGCCATTCAGGAATAGTCCACTTCTTTGCTTTAATAAGCTCCTGGGTTTCTTTGGCTTTATGTTTTGGGTCATTGTCCATCTGTAGTATGAAACGACGACCAATCAGTTTGGCTGCATTTGGCTGGATCTGAGCACACAGTATGGCTCTGAATACCTCAGAATTCATTCGGCTGCTTTTGTCCTGTGTCACATCATCAATAAACACTAGTGACCCAGTGCCACTGGCAGCCATGCATGCCCAAGCCATCACACTGCCTCCGCCGTGTTTTACAGATGATGTGATATGCTTTGGATCATGAGCTGTACCAAGCCTTCGCCATACTTTTCTCTTTCCATCATTCTGGTAGAGGTTGATCTTGGTTTCATCTGTCCAAAAAATGTTCTTCCAGAACTGTGCTGGCTTTTTTAGATGTTTTTTTAGCACAGTCCAGTCTAGCCTTTTTATTCTTGATGCTTATGAGTGGCTTGCACCGTGCAGTGAACCCTCTGTATTTACTTTCATGCAGTCTTCTCTTTATGGTAGATTTGGATATTGATACGTCTACCTCCTGGAGAGTGTTGTTCACTTGGTTGGCTGTTGTGAAGGGGTTTCTCTTCACCATGGAGATTATTCTGCGATCATCCACCACTGTTGTCTTCCGTGGGCGCCCAGGTCTTTTTGCATTGATGAGTTCACCAGTGCTTTCTTTCTTTCTCAGGATGTACCAAACTGTAGATTTTGCCACTCCTAATATTGTAGCAATTTCTCGGATGGTTTTTTCTGTTTTCGCAGCTTAAGGATGGCTTGTTTCACCTGCATGGAGAGCTCCTTTGACCGCATGTTTACTTCACAGCAAAACCTTCCAAATGCAAGCACCACACTTCAAATCAACTCCAGACCTTTTATCTGCTTAATTGAGAATGACATAACGAAGGGATTACCCACACCTGTCCATGAAATAGCCTTGGAGTCAATTGTCCAATTACTTTTGGTCCCTTTAAAAACAGGGTGGCACATGTTAAGGAGCTGAAACTCCTAAACCCTTCATCCAATTTTAATGTGGATACCCTCAAATGAAAGCTGAAAGTCTGAACTTCAACTGCATCTGAATTGTTTTGTTTAAAATTCATTGTGGTAATGTCTATAACCAAAATAAGAAAAATGTTGTCTCTGTCCAAATATATATGGACCTAACTGTAGGTAAGGGACAATAAGAATATTAGATTCCCGCAGATGAGCCATGACTTCGGCAACTAATTTCGTGAATACCCGAGGAGCAGCTGATAAACCGAAGGGAAGCGCCGTAAACTGAAAATGGCGGACTACCCCCCTCATGGACACCGCCACCCTCAGGAATTGCTGGAAATCTGAATGGATAGGTACTTGATAGTACGCGTCTCTCAAATCCATGACCGCCATTAAACAATTTTCAAACAACATCTTTATTGATGAACTGATTGATTCCATCTTAAAGGTTTGATTGATTAGAAACTCATTCAGAGAACAAGTAATGGTTCTAAATGATCTATCAGGTTACTGAATGAGGAACAGAGAAGAGTAGAATCCTCTACCACTCTCAGATTCCAGAACCTCTACCAGGACACTTTAAAGGCATAAATTCAAAACCTCTGTTTCCAATGCCGTCTGTTCAAGAGGGGAAGAGAGCAAGGGACTTAATTTAAAGCTATTCCGTGGAATAAAACTGAACTCAAGCTTGAGTCCATTGCTATTATGTTCCGCACCTAGTCACTATTTGTGATCTCTAACCATGCTGGAAGGAATGCCGACAATCTTCCCCCCACGGGAATTGCTAGTCATTTGTCGGGCTTCTTACGCTCTCTTGAAGAGCGAATGAACATAAAGCCCGTACCTCTCCTTCGTGTATCTTCCCATCTGAAATGGTCTCTAGCGGGTGATGATGTGCGTCTTCTTGCCTGACCAAACCTCCTTCTATTGAAAGGACGTTGGTAGGATGTAGATGATAAATTTGGAAACTTTTTCTTATCATCCCCTGCCTTATTCAGCAACTCATCCAGGGTTGGATCAAATAGATACTCCCCTTTGCACAGGATAGTACAGAGCTTCGATCTTGTTTGGATGTCCCCCGGCCAACATTTAAGCCACAAGGCTCTGCGGGCTGCGTTGGAAAGTCCTGCTGCTCTGGCCGCCATTCTAACAGGGTCAATTGAGGCATCCGATAGGAAAGCTGCAGCTTCCTGAATCACTCTCAGGCCACCTAGAATTGTATCTCTAGCAGCCCCTTCTTTTAGCTGGGACTCTAATTGGTCCAGCCAGACCATCATGGATGTGGCCGTACAAGTTGCTGCTACCGCTGGTCTTAGGGAACCGGCCATCTCCCAGGTTCCCTTAAGGAAGGTCTCTGCTTTCCTGTCTAGGGGATCTTTAAGGGTCCCCATGTCTTCAAAAGGTAACGAGGCCCTTTTTGATGCTTTGGCTACCGCCGCATCTAACTTAGAGGCTTTGTCCCAGGTATTGACTGCCGGATCCTCGTAAGGGTATCTGCGCTTAAGAGCCAGTGGTAAAAAGCCCCTCTTCTCTGGCTCTTTCCATTCCCGGCAAATTAGCTCCTGGATCTTTTCATTTAGGGAAAGACCTTCGCTTCCTCTGTTCCAGCCCACTAACATGATCTCCTGCATGGATAGTTGCGGTTTGGGTTCCGCTATGCCCATCGTACCCCTGACCATTTTCCAGTTTATCTACTCGGTCTAGGGGCAAGCAAAAACGAGCGGATTCTTTGTATCTTGAGCTCTTTACTTGAGACAGGGACTTCAGAGATTCCCTTACTTCTGCCCAGACTATATCTTTCAGACTTGCAGTAATATTAGGAGACTCTTCTGCTCCCTGGGGGAGTACAGTAAAAGCAACATAGTCTATCTAGACGTAATGCCACTCCAAGACCCTTCCTGAGACCTCACCGTCTGCTGGATACAGGGTGTACATAATTTTTTCGGGCACAAATCTGGTAAGGGGACTCCACAGAGGGTGCATTCCTTGTGTTTAGCTTTACCCGTGCACTTCCCCTATATAAAAAATATAAGAGGGAACCGCGTCAATGAGTGAACATTCATGTAGATCACTTACCAGTGCCTGCAGCAAATAGGTACTGGAATATGAGGGGGGGGTTCACAGTCGATGCTCCTGACCCCTGTCTGGAGGAGCTCTTACGATTGGACTGTTCATTCCGTCTATCACTTTTTTCCTAAGGCTTCCGCACATCTTCCAGCAGCTGAGGCTGCTGTCATGATCACTCTCCATCGTGCACAGAAAATGAGACCAGAAGCATGGGTCCTTCCCTGAAGCCTGCTTGCATCGCCCTCCTCCGCTTGGCTCTCCGCCCCTACAGGTGCACCGACCAGCCTGAGGGACGCGTGCAAGTGTCTGGCGTCCTATTCCGGTGGGCGTCGCCATCTTGGATTTTCCGTGCATGCGCAGCAACCCCGGTGACCCGGAAGTGCATGCTGGCTTCACCTCCGATGTCACCGGGCCCATCGACGCTTTGTGTCCAGAGCAGCACGGGACGCCCGGCCTGCCAGTGGCGCCCCGGACAGCGCCCACCATCACGCTCCGGCTTTGCACACATCACCTCCGGCACCAGTGCACCGCGGGAGCAGAAGAACCCGGGGGAATACTTACCCGTCGCTTGTTTCTATTGAGACAGACATCCTCCGGACTCCGCTCCCTGCTGCGAACGCCACTGCCGTGCAGCCCAGCCAGGACCACTGTGGCATCTCCAGGAACTCCACACCGGCCGAGGTAGGAGACCCCCTCCCCGCTACCTGAACCAGTCGGCTGGCCTGGGATCCATGAGACTCTTCATCTGTAGGATCCTATCCCATCAGGAACAGGAAACCAACTGATGCGTGGGAGAGGTGTCGCCCTTTTATATCTGTAGGTTTCTTGTTCCTGAAGGGCAGATTCCCTCTCTCGTGGTGCTGCCATGGGAGTCCGAATAAATACTCGTTACTCAAGATTTCTCAAGCATGCTCGGGGGTCCTCCGAGTATTTTTTAGTGCTCGGAGATTTAGTTTTTCTTGCCGCAGCTGAATGATTTACAGCTCTTAGCCAGGCTAAGTACATGTGGGGGTTGCCTGGTTGCTAGGCAACCCCCACGTGTACTTATGCTGGCTAACAGATGTAAATCATTCAGCTGCGGCAAGAAAAACTAAATCTCCGAGCACTAAAAAATACTCGGAGGACCCCCGAGCGTGCTTGAGAAATCTTGAGTAACGAGTATATTCGCTCATCACTAGTAATGATTAAAACACAGATTATATCGAATCTTTTCTAATAAAACTATATATCAGTCTATTCCGCTCCCCCTGCTTTATAGGATGATGACCAAAAATTAGAAGGCATTTTCATGGTGACAGGTTCCCTTTAAATTGCTCCTCAATGTATTTTTTGTGGTGTTACAGTGACTGAAAAAAAAACAGTAATTCTGGCATTTCAGTTTTTTTTCCTCTTTATAGCCTTTACTATAGGGGTTAATAAATGTTATCGTTTGATAGATCGGACTTTTGCAGAGTTACCAGCCTATAAATACAAGGCTAGCGATGCCTCATTCCATATTGTGGTGGAAACTTATATACATTTTTATTTATTTAATTTTTTTTTTGTGCTCTCTACTACTATAATATTTTTATGTCTGAGGAGCAGGTTACAAGCTGATAATATTATTGTACACATCATTTCAATCTATATTAAAGGGGTTGCCCACTACTAAAAAATAAAATTATAAATAGGCCTAAAGTGGTGGAAAAAAAAAAAGTTACTCACCTACCATACCGCCACTGCCCCTGCGTACTCCCCTCTCCATGTCCGTTCTCCCCGCTTTTTTACGAGGTCACCAGCCCACTGCTGTTGATCGGCAGCTCAGATCGGTTGCAGCCTTCAAATTCCATCCAAGCCAGAAGAAACATTCTCTTTTTTTGGCTAAGGCTATGTTCACAAGTCCAATAATCATCCGTTAGAACGGATCCAGTAGCAATCCGTTGGCAAAAAAAAAAGTTGTGAAGATTGAACTGATTTAAGCTGGATCTGTTTTTGTTTTGTTTTTTTAACATTGAAGTCTACGGAAAACTGATCTGTTAATTAGCCAATCATTCTCCCATTTGAAACAGATTTGTTTTTTGCTTATAAATAAAGATTTACCATATATTAATGGACATTTTAACTTTCAAGTAATCATCTATTTGAAAATGATTCAGTTTAATTAACGGATCCGTTTTCCATAGACTTCAATGTTATAAAAAAAAAACACATCCAGCTGAAATCAGTTTTTAAAAAGGGATAAAAAAAGTTGTGACTGCACATCTGGATCTGTTCTAATGGATGAAGACTGGACATGTGAATATAGTCTTAGATGGAATGGGAAGGCTGGGGCTGATCAGACCCTCACCTGGAAGGAGAAGCCAAGAGACCAGCGGGGGACACAATGCAGGAGACACAAAGCAGAGAATACAAGATGGAGTTTGTTGAAGCAGTGCCAGTCTGGTAGGTGATTATCAATATATTTTCTAATTACTCAGGCATTTAGAATGTGTTTCAAAGTAGTGGACAACTCCTCTAACAACTTGCAACGTGTTTTTCTACACCAGTATAAATAATCAGATATATATTATTTTGTCTAATGCTAGGATATACCATAACGTTATGATGGAACGCTCTCAGATAAGGTGTTATATCCACCCATGCTCGAGTGCTAACCGAGTGTCTTCGCTGTGCTCGAAAACTATGTTCGACTCTCCGCGGCTGCATGTCTCGGGGCTGTTCGACAGCTGCAACACCTGTAGGGATTGTCTGTTTGTTAGGCAATCCCTGCTTGTGTTGCGGCTGCTGAACAGCCATGGGGACTCGAATACATTTTTCGAGCCCACTAAAGACACTTCGCACACGAGCATGCTCTGATAACACCTTATCTGAGCACATTCAGTCATCACTAGTTACGATCCAACCTCTGGGACGCCGATCCTGAGAAAAATGCCACAAAGTTTAAATATAAGGCATCATCCACACAAGTCAACACGCTCAATTCTTCCCTGCTCTAAATACCGCCCAAACATTTCACACACATTAGATGGTCCACAATTTCTGACAAAATCAGCTCTAATGGTTCATATTTAACTAAAACTACATGGAACATACAAACCCTATACAGCCAGCATCTGCAGATAAATATACCCGAGGCTTACTAACAGCAAATACACTTGGAATAACCTCTCTGACACAGGTTCCTCTATTACCATAATGATGGATTTGCATGCAGCGGGTAGAACATTTAACTCTTCACGTAACATTTTGTTTTTAATCTGCTTTGACATTATTTAGAAGCAATACTTTAAAGGGAACCTGTCACCCCCGAAATCGAAGGTGAGCTAAGCCCACCAGCATCAGGGACTTATCTACAGCATTCTGTAATGCTGTAGATAAGCCCCCGATGTATCCTGAAAGATGAGAAAAAGAGGTTAGATTATACTCACCCAGGGGCGGTCCGATCCGATTCTGGTCCGATGGGCGTCGCGGTCCGGTCCGGGGCCTCCCACCTTCTTACGATGACTTCCTCTTCTTGTATTCACACTCCGGCGCAGGCGTACTTTGTCTGCCCTGTTGAGGGCATAGCAAATTACTGCAGTGCGCAGGGCCTCTCTGACCTTTTCCAGCTCCTGCGCACTGCAGTACTTTGCTCTGCCCTCAACAGGGCAAATAAAGTACGTCTGCGCCGGAGCCGCAGCGTGAATACAAGGAGAGGACATCATCGTAAGAAGATGGGAGGCCCCGGAACGAAGCCATCCAAATGCTGTCCAATTTTTTTTCCTAGAAACATAGACTTACATTGTTGATTCTGATCCAACACACAGATCAAAATTGGACATATCGCCACGATTTTGTACCGACCACTCAGTCGAAAATCAAGGAGGTGTGAGTGCTATCCGTAAAAAATATAGATGCCACTCCTAAGCAAAAAAAAATGGACGTTTGACCGAGGCCTAAAGCAAATTTCACATAGCAGTAATGTGGTAATATGACGGCCTCAAGTCCTGCTTCCTCCACTGCTCTACTGAATTGAACTCAGATGACAACAGAACCAGAGGGCCCAGATTCAGCTGCCATGGTACAGATGTTTGAAACCGCATTTTGAAAGCTGTATATCTAGTTCCAAAAATGGGTTTAGATAGATGATCGGTAGATGTGCAAAAAAATTAGCAAGACCCTGGCCAGCCGGTCATGTCCGTAATCTATGGCCACCAGAGCCAAGCAATATCAACCTCTTCCTACCTCACTTTCGTGAGTTGAGCCGCAACTATGATATCACGTCAAGCCTATTAATCAGCAGAGGAACCGGAATTCCAGAAGGTAGAAGGAGGTTCTCAGGGCTAAGGTTCGGCGACCACAGACTACTGATGGGCTGGCAGGACCATTGTCCTGACAATTCTTTTGGTTGTCTATAGTTTGGATCTAAAAGTGGAAGTGAGTAATGAGTTATTCCAATCTATATAAGTAATCAGCTATCTACTCTATAGTTGATAACTGTTAGAACAGTGTGGATTCCACGAATGGAATCAATACCAATGCCCAATATGGTAGATTTGTGTTCCCCATTCTCCTCTGGTGCACCCCTGACCACAAGACTATGAACCCTGCCACTGCATATAAATACGGGTAAATGAAGATACTTGAAGGTAGCTTAACATTTCACTCAGCTATATTCTTCAATGCCTTAAACCTGATTGGAACTTGGCACATTTAGCTCCATTTAACTAATCCTGGCTGGGTCTTGTGACCATGGGAGATCCTAGGGAGTCCCTACTTTCGAGTTCATGGGGGTCCCAGAGGTGGGACCTACCCTGTTCTAAAATGTACAACTTATAATGGAGTACCCTTTAAGTCTTTGGAGCTCTTACAATACTTTAGAATGTGTTGCAGGCTTTTACGTGCACTGCATTATACAGCATGGATGGCTCTAACACACTTTTAGATTAATGGCTGCACATATCAGAAAATGCAGTGTACGTCTGACTTCGCTATAGCAGTAGCACCGGACAGCCTCAGCAAACAATATAGAGCTGAGTTACAGAAAACATTCTGCGGCTGCCAGTTTCTAGCTGCCAAAGAAATACGTGCCAATAGCTCTTGATATAAAATTCCATCATTGGCAAATTATCACAGTAATTGAAAATCTGCATTGAGGAGAATTGCTGCATTCTGCTGTCATTATGCACATGTCAAATATTTAAATTGAAAAGGCCATCTGCCAAAGTGTAGACAATGGAGGAAGAGAATTAAGCACTAGCATCAGCATCAATATCTGTGCTGCATAGCACCCTCCAACCAGAGGTGTATGCTGATTTTACTGTAGTTAAAGAGGACTTTCCAAATTTATGCTCCCAGTTAATAATGATGCAAATAACCAACTGGGTATATACCACAGAACATCTCTGGGCATTTGCTTTTTCTACTCTATGGCGTTGGTCAATCAAAACATGGCAGCGTCATAGAGGAGAAAAAGGAAACACCCACGGAGAAGGTCACCACTGCATCCTGCCCCAGCGTGTTCTCACTTCACAGTCACCACATCCTTTTTTACTATTGGAGAGCATAGGAGACCAGTAGTGCTGAAGAACTGGACTGGACAAAAACAGAGGCATTTTTCTAACTCCCTCGGTGTGGGATAGATTTCTATAGCAGTTTTTTTTGTAGTGGCTAATAGAGGGAAGCCTGAGTAGAAAAATCTATGACATTGCTCTATTCCTCAAAAAATAGGTTGCCCCATTTAAAGGCAATTCAACAAACTTTGCAAAAATCAATAGTACAGGTGAACATAAGAAATTTTGTAAGATATCAGAGAATTCTGCTTCTTTCTCCGCTTATGAGCTACATCCCCTTACTTCTGCCTCCTGATCCATTCTAAAAACAGCTTGAAGAGGTAGTCTCAACTTGTCACAGCTTTCTCATCCCTTTCACTTCCTGACTTCTGGCAGGGTGGGCTTTCCTCCTTGAGTGACAGATGTTTGTAAGTAGCAGAACTGTAGTATTAGTAGACCTATAACGTGCAGCACAAGTTCTGCTGTAAGGGTACTGTCACACAGTGGCACTTTGATCGCTCCGACGGCACGATCCGTGACGTTGCAGCGTCGCTTGATTATCGCTCCAGCGTCGTAGACTGCGGTCACACTTTGCAATGCACGGCGCTGGAGCGATAATTTCATGACGTAGTTGCGATGTAGAAGTCATACGGAACATTGGGAATATTGTGCACACCTTTGTTACACGCTGCGATCATGCCGCCACAGCGGGACACTTGACGACGAAATAAAGTTTCAAACGATCTGCTACGACGTACGATTCTCAGCGGGGTCCCTGATCGCAGTAGCGTGTCAGACACAGCGATATCGTAACTATATCGCTGGAACGTCACGGATCGTGCCGTTGTAGCAACCAAAGTGCCACTGTGTGACAGTACCCTAACACATTCAGCTATCGTTTGCTTGTTCTGGAGTCTACACTGATTTCACTATATTTACATATAGAGATAAGAGGGCATTTGAGCAAGCGCCCGGTTCAAGACAGTGAGAGCCATGATTTGGAGAACTGCTCTGGGAGAAGATGATACTGTGGGCTGGTGATTTTGCAAGATTGGTAACAACAGCTTTTCAGGAGCTGACAGGGAGAGCGAGGTGAGCAACAAGCTGCTGTAAAGAAAACAATGAACTGAACAGAGGTGGCTGGTATGTTCAGAGTTAACTCCTCTCCTTGGAGTGTAACTACTGTACACTCTTGGCCAGTGTCTGGGCAGGCACTTATGGCCAAGCTTCATGAAAACCAGATGTACACTGTGAAAGATAAAAAGCTCTCGTTTCAGAAGAATGACAGCAGATAGAAAAAGCAAGTTAATTGCAAACTCGCTTATTTTCATGCTGTCTAACTAAGGCAATTTATTAACATGAAAATGTCCATTTAAATCCATTTGGATACAAGCAAGACAGACTGAAAGCACAGTAACTTAGGTTAAACTTCCAATTATACTCTCTGCAGTTATGGGGAGGAGTGAGGAGCTGGCAGATACAGGTAGATTGTACTACAGCTTCTAACAAACTTGTTTTATTTCAGTGCTGGATTCACAGCCACACAGCTCAGTACTTCTCTAACATCTGTCATGCTGCAGCTTTTGTCTATGCGCTGCAAATAAGGAATCCCTAATGTCTGTTTTTGTGCTGTGTATGGGAAACATGATTGTAGTAAGTCTTCACCTACCAGCTCAAAGGGAACTGAAAATGAGAGAAAAAGCTTACAAGCGGGAAAACTAACGATAAATGAAAAATATAAATCACATAATGGCCAAAAATAGTGTTATTATTCATGTACACAGTCATGTGACAGCTTATCCTACAAATGAACCTGGAGGGACAGGTATGTTTTTAACATTTTTGGCATATCTATGGAATATGCAATAAATAAACATACACGTGTGTTCAACTGCTATCACATTCATCTTGAGAACCTGGCTCCAGCACACGCTTTTTTCCCCCATTTCTATAGGAGTGCGGAAAATTGTTGAACTCAATTGGCAATTTTCTCTACTCCCTTAAAATTGAAGGAAAATAACTATACAAGAACAGCAACCTCTCCAATCCATGAGATCGCGCCTTGGGAGCACCACACAGATGTCCTGTTGACTAATGGGTCCAAACAAATCCAATAAACTACCACTACTTGCCATCTAGCACTCTGAATATTGTAGATCCTTACATGCCTTCACACAATTCCTGCTATGTCCACCCTGTGCAGAAGAAAACAACTAGATTTCTTCAGACCAGCTCTCACCTACACTTTTTCGGTGGCAATAAGGTGTAGTAAATGTACTTACCGGTAAATATGAGTTGTTCACCTGTTAGGACTCATTTTCCTAATATCCAATAGGTTTAATTCTGATTACAGTTTATACTTAGGCAATCTATAAAAAATTAGTATGATATTGGCTGCTAGCGGCATTGGAAACAATTGCCACTTAAGGCGCTGAGCTGCTCGAAACTCCTGATTTATTGCTTAGGAAACAGCTCTATGTAGTTCAACAGATTTGCAGCATGAATAACACAAACTCAGCAATTCCAATGATCTGTAACCTGAGATGATGTAAGCATTTCTACAGAACGGTGGGCTGTAGACCATTTATATTGCAATTTGTAAACCAAAGACTGTTTTAGACGGCGGTGATATCTACAGTATCTACCATGTATGGGATAAGCCAAGGGTGGATTGTGTTACAGAAGTGCTTTACTTGGAACTTGTAGACTAGAGCTTGTTAAAAGCAGACAGAAGGCATGCAAATCTATAGTAGACAGGAATGAAAATGGAAAACAGCAGAGGAAATGTCTACATACCGTAATTGTAAGATACTCAGATTCAGAACACTGACACTAACAAAGGTGGACACGGTGGAGTTAAGGTCCTCACATTTGACTAAAGAGGTCAAAACCTGCCGATATTGGCATCATTGGCTGACATCTCCAGTATTCTGGACCTCCCGACTCTTTCCCGACTAATGGCATCAGGAGATCCTGCTATTGTGTACATTAAATGAGGGTACGAACAAAGGTGGTCGTGGCTGCGATAAGGTCCTCATCACATTAGACTAAAGCGGTCAAAACCTGCCGATATTGCCGTCATTGGCTGACGTCTACTCCATGAGTCTGGACCTTCCGACTCTTTCCCGACAAATGGTGTCGGGAGATGCTGCTATTGTGTACATTAAATAAGGGTACGAACAAAGGTGGTCATGGAGCTAAAGTCCTCATCACAGACTAAAGTGGTCAAATAGCCAGTTTCCAACTCCATGCTGATGAGGGGCAAATACCCCGAAACAGCTGTCTGTGGATGGATACCATGTTTTGGCATAGGTGGTTTTCCTTTATTGGATGCTGCCCTTCCCGTGGTTGTTCCTTCCCAGTGAAAGACCTGGCTATTCATTGCTTGCGTTGAGAAACACGTGATGGTGTCTCCGCGGCTTTTCTACATGCACCTGCAGATATTGGCGTCATTGGCTGATGTCTACTCCATGAGTCTGGACCTTCCGACTCTTTCATGACAAATGGCGTCGGGAGATCCTGCTATTGTGTACATTAAATAAGGCTACGAACAAAGGTGGTCATGGAGCTAAAGTCCTCATCACAGACTAAAGTGGTCAAAACCTGCCGATATTGGCGTCATTGGCTGACATCTACTACATGAGTATGGACCTTCCGACTCTTTCGTGACAAATGGAGTCGGGAGATTATGCCTTTATGTGCATAAAATGTGGACAATTAATATAGCATGTATGTATCCATATTATCATAAAAATACACCATTAATATTAAATTGTTGGAGGACCAACTAAGTACTTTTGGAAGAAGCTGCGGCACTCGGAACCTTGTTTTACCAAAGTGAATAGAATAATGCTGCAATATCTTGGATAGCCAGTAGAAAAAATATGTCATAGCGGAACTACAAACCAACTTGCAAGCTGCTATAAATACTGAAGATAATGCTGTGCACACATCAAACATGATTAGTTGCTGATCACTGAGGGTCCCACCAGTAGATCCCCCAGAAATCCCAAGAACAGGGCTCTAAAATGCCTCATTAGATTAGAGTGGTGGCTACAAATGCACACAACCGGTCGGTTTAATGTCTATATGACTGACGAAGAGTGCATTCTCAGGATCATGGAGGTCTCAGAGATCAGACCACCCACAGGTTAGATATCTTGACCAGTTGGCAAAAATCTGGAGTTGAGTAAAGACCTTCTCAGGACTCTAGTTCAATGGTCACATCAGTAGTCCATGTCTGCTGGACCAGAGCCCGGCAGACCTTCTACTACCTGCAGCATGTCAGGTGACTGTTCTGATTAGTGGGCCCACATGATGCCATATGAGGGTCTCTCTGCAAAGTAGTGATAGGACTACTATTCAGAAGAGGCACTTATTATCTAGAGGTAGTAGGAGGCCGACAGGGCTCCAGTCCAGCAGAAATGGACTGGTTAGAAAGTTTAGCTCCATGATTTTGTGTCTCCTTCGGCTTTGTCAGGAGTTAACCATCAATGAAGGTGCCAGCGAAACGCGCATTGGTTCGTTGTTGGGTGAACCTGTATGATTTCATTCTTTTAACTTATTGCTCCTGTTAGGCTACTTTCACAGTAGCGTTAACTGCATTACGTCGCAAATGCGTCGTTTTGCCGAAAAAACGCATCCTGCAAAAGTGCTTGCAGGATGCGTTTCTTCAGCATTGACTAACATTAGCGACGCATTTGCGACGCAATGATACACGTCGCAACCGTCCTGCGACGGTTGCGCCGTGCTGTGGCGGACCGTCGGGAGCAAAAAACGTTACATGTAACGTTTTTTGCTCCCGACGGTCCGCTTTTTCCGACCGCGCATGCGCGGCCGGAACTCCGCTGGAACTCCGCCCCCACCTCCCCGCACTTCACAATGGGGCAGCGGATGCGCTGGAAAAATGCATCCGCTGCCCCCGTTGTGCGGCGGGGACAACGCTAGCGTCGGGGACCTCGGCCCGACGCCCGGCGACGGGCCGAGCCCGACGCTAGTGTGAAAGAAGCCTTAGTTGCATACACTTCTAGATTACATGCTTACATTTCTAATGGGACTAATTGTAGGGTTAGCACCACTATAACCATTTCGCTATTATTCATTATTTATTTACTCCCTGTATTTTGATACCTACCTGTTATTCTTACTTTGAACCCATTTGTATATATATATGCTTTTTTGGTTGGTCACTTTGACACACACATTGTTTTTCCATGCACTTTTATTACAGAATTTTACATTTTGGGGTAATTATTACATATTTTCCCCGATTAGCTATTAGGCTCACCCACCTCCCTTTTCTGCATTTTGCGATGTTGTATATTTACTTTTCTCTTGTTCTTAATTGTATTCCTAATAAAGATTTATGTTATTGGTGTTCATAACCGTCCTAGCACTTTTCCTTTCCTTGCTGCTTATGTTGCATACATGTAAAATCTCCCCTGAAAACCTTGAACTGTAGAGTTTTGCTAATATATCTTTGCAAAAGTTCAAACACCATGCTTTCAATTACTGCGATAGACTTAACATTGTCGCCGTTTGGGACCACCACCAGGGGGAGCTCACTGCATATGGATCTATACAACTTCATTGAGCAAAATGGGAGCTGTATACAGTCTAATGCAGTGAGCTCCCCCTAGTGGTTTCCGCTGACAGCAAAAAAAATATTTTTTTTTCCTTTGCAAGTTCTCAGTCGTCCAATGGTGAAATTAAATGCAAACCCCCTTCTAGCCTAGGTCCTTTATACCAGTACCTACTGTACTATGCCGATTGTGACTTTTTTTATACAAATTAATACTTATTTCAATGACACCAATAGAAAAGTTAATATACTTAATTGCTTTATATGATCTTTTTAAAGGTGTAAGGCACCAAGTGCAAAAAAAAATTAAAAAAAATACAATATATTTCCTGAATTCAGAGTAAATAGCACAAATATTTGAAGAAAAGTTTTCTATAAAATTGCTACTAAGAAAATACAGCCATTGTGCGTAGAAACTTCAATCTAAGTAAAGCAAAGCGAGCGATGACAAAGTCAGTCTTCACTGCTGAGGCCATTAGTGTAAGCGATTCTTACCTGCCTGCTATCCCTCTGGGAGGAGGAAGAAGAGGAGGCACTTTTGTGCGTTGGCGTTGCTATTCTGTGAGCTGGCGATATGCCTTTCTCTTCCGAACTCATCTTCAAAAGTAGCTCCCGGTTGTACTACGGTGGCAGCAAAACCATATCAATCCTTTCTATGCTGACCACGCAATATGGCAAAAATATGCTCTCTCCAGAAACATTTATCCAGATTTTTAATACATCACATGATAAAAGCTGAAAGAAAAGCACAAAAATACAAACTCAGTATAACACATGTAATATACACAAATAATGCATACAGTACACAGTGTAGAAAATGCTCACATGTGCCCTTATGAGACTGAAGGGGAACGCAAGCCACGTTCACATGATCAGTATTTGGTCAGTATTTTACATCAGTATTTGTCAGCCAAAACCAGGAGTGGGTGAAAAATGCAAAAATTTTCGGTTTAAACTGCTGGGAGTCCGCACATAGATTAGAACCAATTTTATGACTATGATCAGATGTTAGAAACCATGAACACACGATAAGGAGTACTTCGTATATTGGAAAGTAGTAGTAGAACTATAAAAAATACACCTTATTTTTTGAAACTAAAAAGCTCCATTAACCACAATAGATAATTACAGCAAAAATGAAAAATGTCTATTACACTGAATAAAATATGAATGGCCTAAAGAAAAACAAAACAAAAATAACAGGTTGTCCACTACTTTAAAGAGTAACCACCGTTTTAATTTTTTACTTCATAACTCAATTGTAGAGATGAAAATGAGCAACTTTGTAATATATTTTGTCATAGAAATCTACTGTTATGGAGAGAGGGGCCAGAAGACTGCAGTGTCTGGTTTAATGGACTCCAGCGCTGGTTGGAGTTCACCAGCCAATTGAACAGTACAGGTTTTTTTCCAGCTGGCAGTTCAAGAGTTAACCTATTTAGTTGAAGCTCCTGGTATTGTCCTACTTGGATTGTTTCAGCTGTTCAGTGTTGGCCACTCCCCTCTGCTATATATACTGCCTCTGGCACTTAGGAATTGCCTGTGTTAGTTCTAACTGCCTGGTTCTGAAGTTGAAGGTGGTGTTTGTTGGTGTTGTTTGTTGGAGATTGTTGCTTAGAGTTCTGTTTGTGTGCACATCCTCATCCTCTCCTATTTGGTTTCTCTTTCCTTTAACTGTGCCCCACTCTCTTGTTTGGTGTGAGTATTTGTATGGTTGGTATTTTCATTTATGTCTGTCCGTCTTCCCTCGGTAGTCTTGTTAGTGTATTCCTACACTTCAGCTACCCACTACCCTGGGTGGAGGAGGAGACAGATAATGGTTGATATATGGACATAGCAAGGTACGTGAACCTGGCTTCTCCACCTTCAGGAGTAATCTGGGGGGCAGAGATAGACAAGGGCACCTTTAGTTCTAGGGACATGGCGAGCGCCTGTAGTCCCAACACAATAGTGACATCTACTTGTTTCTCCTCCTGAAATGGTCTTTCACTCTCAAGCCACTAGTTGGCAGCTTTCTATGTATGATGTATATTGGACAAAAATCTGCCAATCAGCGGTGGGGATGGTGCTACATACAGAAGAACTAGGAGGGACGATAAACAATGTACTGCAGTGATATTCTCCTGCTGATAAAACATTGATTTTATTGAAACAGCATCACACAGCCTAGTAAGTAACACATCCCTAGAATCAGTGTCTCTGCCCAAACACCATGCTGCTCTCAGATTACACAGCAAAAACCTTCCGACAGGTTCCCTTTAAAAAGTATAATTTGTGTGGTCTTTTTGATGTAATCTATTTTTATCATTTCTAATCCTGTAATATAGATATATATTCTATTTAATGTTTTATCATTACTGCAGCTGGAAGTTACAGTTTAATAAAATATAACAGATAAAAAGTGACTAAGCATTACAGTCATCAATTAATTTTTTTTCTAAACTATAAAAAAAGAAAAAAACAACAACTTTTGATAATGAGATAAATATATATCTTTATACACACACACACAGGGAAAAGGGCATTCACCCTGGAGATTTTTATAATTTAGTAATTATGCGGTGATGAGCTTGAATTGGAAACCACATCCTGCATTTGTTAGTAGCCATTAACTCCATCTATTCATTAAAGCCTGCGCCACTAAACGCTGAATGATTTAAAAGCCAAAATGACAAGCAACTTAAAGATGTGGAGGTGTAAATACACAAGGCAGAAATAAACAGCGCCACTCTTGTCTATGGCTGTGTCTGGTATTACACATATAATAGATCCAGCGATCGGACACTTCTGACATCAGTTTTAATAAAATCTTCCCATAAAATAACTGTGCTATGGCATTCTTTCCTACAAAGTCAATGGCAGTCACAGGACTTGATAGACGCTTGGTAACAGCAGACTTATTGTGGTGCTAAGTACTGGTCCCCCGCAGAACTGAACCGATACTGATGAGCTATCCCAAAAATAGGTAATTATTAGTCCCGGACGACCCCAGTAAGTGTCAGACTTTGTAGGAACACACCACAACTGGACACACCTAGATGTCAATTTATTCATACATGTCTAGTAGGAATAGCAGAGGAACCGCACAACCTAAGAGTTGTAAGACAAGACATTAATATATAAATATACATGATAAATGTGTGTGGGCACACCAACAATGTGGTATCTTAAGGTAATTAAAGGCTGCAGCTGTTAGCAAAATGTGACTTATTGGCCATTGCTAATGCCTCTGACCTACTGTATTTGGGTACCTAAGGCCTTGGTCATGCATACTCAGCATTATTAATATTGAGCTCAACTCCAAGTTCTTACACACCGGTCCTGACTCCAGCTTTGGTCTGTGTGTACTCCTTCCCCGGGCTTTCTCTGCTACAGTGCAAGAAAGGGTACCATGCTAAACCAATGTGCACCTATCATGTCCCCTCCCTATAACTTTAAGGCTGGTTCAGGTGGCTGCATGCTGCCTGAGTATTAAGGTAGTTTGTGCATGCTGAACTTCAACCAAGCCACAAGTCTAACAGGACTGCGCTGTTACAGTGTGCTGTCCACGCACTCGGCTCTGCTACCGCAAGGTGCCCATCTGCAGTACCAAGGTGTTGTCTGCGCACTCGGCTCGGATACATCGAGGTACTTGTCTGTGAACCAGTATGCTCTCCGCTAACTCAGCTATCCTGTGTTATGATACTGGTCTGTGTATTCAACTCTACTGAGTTAAGGTATTGTCAGCACTCTCAGCTCTGCTGTACCAAGGAGCCTGACTTCATATAGGACTCTACCAATCCAAGGTGATGTGAGTACACTCAGCTCTGTTGTCCAGGGTGCCTATTTATATCTCTTGTTCTACTGATTCTTGCTTTTACATGTGCCAGCCAACATATCCAGCTCCTCTGATCCATGTGCCATCCTGCGTATGGCGTTCTACCGATTCTTGTTGTTCTACATGCTGTTTGGACTATCCAAATCCACTGCATCAACACCTTCGATCTGTGCTGCTCACCTTGACCTACAGCTTAGTGAATCCACCTCACCAGGTGCGCAAAAGAACAAGTCTTAAGCAAATGTATCGCCCAGATGTGCAGAAAATATCCACAGAATCGGCCATCAATGCCTCAAAGATTTTACCCCACCCAAGACATCTGTACCCCATAACCTCTGTTCACTGTTTCTCCATAAAAATAAAGGGGTAGGGGGATGTTGCACCGAACTGTCTCTAATAATATATACGGAAGATACAGAAATAATATATAACAATATATATCAGTCACAGCACTTTACAATTCAGAGGGTACAACTAGATCTGATTTAGAAAGATCTGCTCTACCGGTAGGTGAGGTCCTAGAGTTGGGTCCAAGCCTAACCAGCAATTCTGACATACTGCTATGCTATAGATGTTTAAGATGGGGAATAACCTTTAGGTTTAGCCATACTTGAGTGATAAAAATATGCAAAAGTCGCCTCCAGGTGTACTTGCTTTTCTTTCCAGACATTTCTTTAGCGGGCGAGGATGGTATGGAGGTAGAGCGGGCAGTATACTGAACCACTGGGAACTATTAATACTCCAAAGCATTAAACAAACCGATTGTCTCCCTTGTGTTTCTACAAAGGGCAGTCCATAAATCAGGCAGGATTTTTATTTTTTCCTACTTGCAGACAACCAAATATCTATTTTTGAGGTTAGTGCCGTTTTAATAGTATAACTGCAGCACTCCCCTTATAGCACAGGCTAATGTAGACTCTTATTGATCGCTCCCCCATTGCCTTCCTGTTCTTCCAATAAAAGTAGATCAGGACGTCTCTGTACAAAGCACATGAAGGACACGGGCAGACGATGAAAGCACGGACAGAACTTCACATAAAGGAAGATATGAAACATTAAAAATTCAGTTTTATACATTTTTGATAATCAGCGGTCCTGATGAACAAGCCAGCACTAGCACATAGTAAGATGCAAAGCATAGATGGTCCTATACCATAGTGCAGTACAAGGGGCATTCTGGACACACTCCAACGTGGTGCAACATAACTAGAACATAACTTGTTGCTCACGCCGCCTCAACTGGAAATTCACCAGCGGACCACACAACAGACGTTGAACCAACGAAGATCAACTGGATTTTCATTTTTCCTGTATGTTTATTTTGGGGTTTTTATGTAAGACTTTGCAGAACAATGCACAACCAGTTCATACAATAATCTACGCCCCATATCCCTGCATGTGACTAGTAGGACCTCACCCACACGTGTGTGACTTTTGATCTATATTACAAGTAGTTGCTGATGGTTGGCATCTGGGAGACTGATAGATAAGTAGTGCGGAAAACTTGTGCCCCATTTTCAAGACTTTGCCACATCCACGCCCATTTCTCCTCCATTCTCCACCTCCAACTTCTCAAGATGCTTGAATAAAAAAAAAAAAAGAACACTGGTTTCCAAAAGGTATCAGGTAGTTTGGGCAGTGCCCTGGAGATTTGCCGACTCTTCCAGGAGGTGTTGTCACTCTCCTTGTCCTGGGAGACGTGGTCAACATGATATTATAGTGCACAATTTGATGCAATGTAGCTCGTACTGCTGACAGTACAGATCTGTAGAACCAGAAACACATGGGCTACTTGCACACTGAACAAGTCTGTAGGAACCTGTCCACACCACCAGAAAACTTGAAGAGACAAAAAAGCACAGTGAGGTCAAAAATACTCTGTTGTAAAAAAATCACAGTAATAAGCAAGTGCTAGTCAAAAGATGTAAAGAAAACAGGGTATTTAGTTGATACGTTTTTTTGCAAAAAAATGTATACTAAGCTGCTCCACCAAATCGCCAAGGTATACCCTTATAGAGCAGTCCTAACTAATGTATGCAATCCCTAACTGATGTATTTAATACCTGATTATCTGTATTGTACCTGTATAAGCAGGGTTCAGAGAGAAAAAAATTGTTTCTACAGAGAGTAACGAAAAGAGAAGAACTAACTGGTTAGAAAGGCAAAATGAGCAATTGTAAGTACGATATAACATGATGATTGCAATATAAGAGAATAAGGCTGATGGGAGTGCTGGCGTTGAGCACGTGAGAATTATACAAATGTATTAGCAAACTTTCCAAGCTTATCACCTCCTCTGCAGTCACAACTCAAGGCTCGGTATAAAACATGGAAGAGGAGTATTGAAACTAGTGGGAGGAAGAGAGCGCCCGGAGCTGGCTGCTTATATACATGATATTTATACATTTGTTTGCAGCTTCTTTTTGTAGCAATACAAAACCCCAAAATAGTCATGATTCATACAGCTGTAGAGAGCACAAGCTGGTACCCCACATTGCTAATGCATGAAGACGTCGGAGAACACATTGTACACCGGCCACTCAACAATACATTGTTATATTTCTATATTCTTAGTAATAAAGGTCATTAGATTTAATAAATGTCATGTTCTACACTGTATAGTTAGCCATGCAAGAAATAGTGGTGTGTTTACAAAATGGGGATATTTTGATAAATGGAGTCTGTAAAGGATCCAAGAAATTCTAGGCAACTTCTAAAAGTCATAAAAGCCATCACCCCATGGTGGTTTACCTGCAATTTAGTTTTCTGGTTTCGACTGATAATAAGTTCTGCTCCATTAAAGCACACAGTGTGTAGACTATGGAGGTGCAGAGGGAGCAGTTGCACCCTGTTCCTAGTGCCTACGAGGGTAATCTAAAGGTAAAGAAAGTATACGCTTGTCTGCAATCCACCACTTACAGATGTGCCGGTCATTAGAAATCTAGACTTGAAGCCATATGCTAATCAGGCTGGAAATGCACTAGTGGCCGCTTCTTCAATGTGCAGTGACATGTCTCCAGTGCACTTCCAGGTTGATTTGCATATGGCTTCCAGTGTAGAGTTTTCATGATCGGAACACTGAATTTCTACAAAAAAAAAAAAAAGGTGTCCTTTTTGTTGGGTGGAAAGTACCTATAGAGCTATAGCACTACTTCCGTATGTACAACGTGCCAAAACGTCCCTTTTAACTTGTCTTATAAACCTGATATATCCTGAGACATATATTGCGAGATTTTGAACCAAACATGAAAAATTCAACAGCAATTTGTTGTGTAAAAAAATAAAGTATAAAAAAAAAATAATAAATAAATATCTACTATATAATCGTCTAATTCTGTCTGTTTGTCTGTAACGGAAATCCCGTGTCACTGATTGGTCGCGACAACCGCCCGCGACCAATCAGCGACAGGCGCAGTCCGGCCACGAATTGGGGTGGGATTTGAAACACGGTTCGCTGATTCGGTCAGTTGTATTAAGTTCTATGAGCAATAAAATTTAATGATAATGTATATATTTTACCCGGAAAATCCTGTGTATTCATTGCATTTTTCTTAAATCTTCATAAATAAACTACATACATATTCTAGAATACCCGATGCGTTAGAATCGTGGACTTTATTGCCCAAACGGCGTGGCAACGTTTCAGATGTAATATCCTTTCTCAAGGATTACATCCGAAACGTTGCCACGCCGTTTGGGCAATAAAGTCCACTTTTTTTCAGTTTTTTGTGCAGTTGTCCTTTTTTACTTCTATTTTTAAAGCCATTTCAATATTGGCTGGGGAAACTTTGCACATCATTAAGGTAGTATTTGATGCTGTTCCAATTTTTTCTTTATAAAGATATATATATATATATTTTCTCACACACAGGAATGTGGAAGACTGTGTTAAATCAGTATAATGATAAGCTTCAAAATTGCTTAACTTAAGGGTTGTCCGGTCACACCATACTGGAGACCTATACGAAGGATAGGTCATCAATATGAGATCAGTGGGGATCTGACACGTGGCAATCCCACTGATCAACTGAAGACTACTCTGGCAGTGGCAAGAGGCAAACACATGGATTGGTACTAGGATAGGACATGAATGACTAGGAGCTGATCCTCAGCGCCCAGCTACACATTGAGTGGAGATGTTCTCTGAAGAATCCAGCTGCCGCCAGAGCGGTTTTCAGCTGATTGGGTTGGGTAGCTAATCCCCACCGATCTTATATTGATGACCTATCCAGTGGTTTGACCGGACAAGCCTTTCAACGCAACTCAAGGAAAGTTATGATTGCTCCCCTCTGCAGCTTATCAGAGGCTCAGCTTTAGGTTTAACTTCTCCCTGATCCATGGACACTACAGCTCCTCTTCAGATTATCTCCTGTATATGAGCACAAGTCCATCCTTGAAGGAAACCAGTGCTTATGATTTCCTTAACAGCAAGGACAGAATGATCATGCACGTCAAATTTTTCACCTACTGTACCAATTAAAAAAATAAAATATGATGCAATTGACGGAAAACACTGAGGCAGACGAGCTCCAAGGAGGATGGAGTTTGACTTTAATTTTTTACTTTAATTATCCAACCATCCGCCCTTCACTGCATCAGCTGGATAAATGAACGGGCCAACCTCATGGTCTTTGCACAGTGAGGTGGCCAGTATATCCGCTGTGCAATAGAAATTTTTAAGGGGATTCAATACTAAACCAGGGCTGAATCGCCTTTATTCTGAGGATCACTGGGCATCCCCGAGGTTGAATCCTAGTTATATTCCATCGATTTATTAGATGGGAAAGCTCCTTTAATTGGCTCGATTTTCCCGTCACTGTTTTGCTTATGTAAAGTAAAATGTACAGTAATGAGATCTATCCCGTAATGAGTTGGCAGTATATCAGCCCGGACGTTCCTTCTCCGCAAGCACATCTGTCTAACACGTCTTTTCATCACTGTCCCGGCTTTTAACATGCTACAAAATCGAAAACCTTTCACGGTGGAAAAGGAAACATCTGCAAACGTTCATTAAATAGGTTGCACCAGGTTTGGATAGGTCATAACTTTGTGGTCGCGGTGGTCCAACCATTGTGACCCCACCAATCCCAATGCCCTTGGAATCTAGTGTCAGGTTCCCTTTATGTCGCAAACATGACAATTTATAAAAATTCAAGCAGTAAAGGTTAATCAGCCTCGGTCATTGTGTGTGGGAGGAATTTGAATAAGCGTTACAGCTTTCTTTACATAAAAAAAATGAAAATCACCTAAAGGAAAAAACAAGCTAAAGGAAATACTGTATGGTAAATCACTTTCAGCTCATATTTTACATGCAAAACTACTGTGCGGGAGGACAGGGGAACCACGTTTTCTAACAATAGTATCACGGTGTGCATGCAGGTAAAGCATGGTGAGATTTACTTAAATAGTAACTTTCTGTTCTAGAACTCTGCGTTGCGCTGGTCCTCTGTTGTTCCTCCTGTAAATAGCACTCATGATAGATGGTGTGGAAGACTGACAGTCATCTTGTGTTTTTAATAATTGTAGCAACAGTTGTTGCCTTTTCATCAAGCTGCTTGCCTATTGTCCGGTAGCCCATCCCAGCCTTGTGCAGGTCTACAATTTTGTCCCTGTTGTCCTTAGACAACTCTTTGGTTTTGGCCATGGTGGAAAGGTTGGAGTGTGATTGAGAGTGTGGACAGGTGTCTTTTATACAGGTAACAAGTTCAAACAGGTGCAATTAATACAGGTAATGAGTGCAGAGTAGGAGGCTAACTAACAGGTCTGTGAGAACCAGAGCTCTTGATGGTTGCTAGGTGATCAAATACTTATTTCATGCAATAAAATTACTGATAAAACACTGATGGAAAGATGAAACGTTGACCAAACAATGATGAAAATCAGATCTAAACCATTGATGAAAGTCTTATCTTTTTTTGGCAAACAAGAAAAATCGCTGATGTCTGAATGAGACCTAAAGTGCGCACAATACACACCGATATAAAGCCAGCAATGAATCCGCTCCAAACCCTGGAGTAATAGAAAGCAACAGAGAATACCAGGCCAGGAAGAGGCCCTTACCAAAACCTGCCCATCAGCCCATAAAAAAATGGCCTGAAACAGGAGTTACCCAAGCTGCACATTACACTTTAGCAAGCGTACCCAGCTTTTCCAGGATTCTGTATATCTAGCCCAGCTTTAGCTGGATTCCTAGCCCAGCTTTTCCTGGATTCCTTATACACAGCCCAGCTTTTCCTGGTTCCTTATACCTAACTCAGCTTTTCCTGGATTTATTATAACCAACTCAGCTTTTCTTGGATTCTTTATAGCTAGTCCAGCTTACAGAGCCATCTTGGTCCGACTGTAGGCCTCTACTCACACAGCATGCATTTTGTAGCACTGGGCGGCCCGCCTGTGTGTGCGTTAGTAATAGGCTGTATACCAGATGCTCTGCATTGCCTGTGTGAACAATGCCACATACAGACTATTATCGCTTATCCTTTTGTGCACTAATGCCAAACAACCAATACTGGATTGAAAGTGGTTGTTTCATCGGTATTTTTTGCACCTGTGTTTTTTGCCATCATTAATCGGGTCCGATGCGCCCTGCCAGTGCATTTGTTTGGAGGCTTCAGCAGGTAATCATCTCTGCTTTTTTCTCTGTGATTTTTTTTTCAATTTTTCGGAGGATTTTTAAGTCCTATTTTTGTGTCTGTGAGCTTCGCCTCGTATACATATGTGAGGAGTCTTGGGGAAATGTAGCAATCCCCGACCACATGTCCCTTCACTATCTGACCCCTGGTTTTACTATTTTCTATTAACAGGGTAACAATGTATCACTTGGTGGGAAAAAGCGCTCACATTTTGAAAAATGAACCGTAACCGCCATGTGGAATGCAGCGGAGGATAAATGTTACAGGATCATATAATTTCAAGCTACCAGTACGTCATCTTATATCCTGCTGCTCGGCCTCCGCAGGGGTGAAGAACGAATTAATGCAGATGAATATAATGAATACACTCCATGGATTTATATAGAATATTCACAATAATGTTTTATAAAACAGATTCACAATGTTTTCCTGAGAATTACTGAAGCATTAGGTCAGCGGTGTACAGTGACAGCAGGACATGGCTTTGCCCTCCGCAATGCTTCTATACTTAGCAAAGTGGAAAAGATCAAGTAACACATCCAAGATTAACCGGGTCAGTGAGCCCTTTCCCCAGCCATGTCACTGTGCACAGATGGGGTGTAGGATACAGCCGGGCACTTACAGAAAAAGCCAAAAGTCCTTGTAACGCTGGCATGAGAACAGATGCTGAAGAGCAGAACACCCAATATTCCCATCCGTAAAGTCCCAGTTTCAACTGAATAAAATACAATTGATTTGTGCTTCAAATATTTACAATATATTTACAATGTATATTTGTGGGTTTATAACTATTTATGTGCAAATTGGGATATACCACACAATAATTACAAATCTTAAAGGGGGTTGTTCAGGCTTGGGGTTCAAGTCTGCAGTTTATCATGGATCGGTTTGGAGATTCAATCTGGTGACCTGTTTCATTGTCGGCTTTTCTGTCTGTGGAGCTATTGCTCTTTACCTTTAATGTCCAAATGCTGATCGTTCATATTGTCTGTATTCTCCCTTCTTGTTCCTTTCTAGGGGTTTCCATTTTCCCATGTTGGTTTGCCCGATCACCTTTTTGGTGGGGCTTTATATATTATTCCTTCACTGCACTTCCTTGCTGGCTATACTTCAAGGTGGTATACTTCTTTAGCGAAGGGATTTTCCCTGCTGGACTTATTCTTGCTATGTGTCTGTTTGTCTACCTTTCCAGCACCTTTTCCTTTTAACACAGTTAGATTTCTTGGAGGTTATTCTAGTTTCATTTATTTTTTTTTTCTCCTTACATTTCACTCTATCCCCTTATATGAACGTTCTTTAAGTTCCTTAACCGCGGGTCCTCATGTCCACCTTCACACCTTTCTCTCTTGGCAGTGTGTTGCGGCCTCCCTTCTGGTTCCTCAGGGAGCAAAAGAAACCCCTCAATGGCCTTTTAGGGAGTAAGGTCCGAGGGGGTATTTCTAGTTGCGCAGCTAAGGATTGATTAGTTTGTACAGTTGGGTGTAGGTGCGGCTTCTCTCTATCGTTAGACTTCCTTTAACTGTGTTTGAGTGTGGTATGTGCATAACACATTCACTCTTGGATTCTGCCAAAAATCACTGTCAGGATTCACCAGTGCTGGTGCTGAAAGTGGGCAGTCATGTGACAGCAAGTATGCGATTTCCACACTTCAGGCCACTTTCCGACTAGAAATGTCCAACCTCGCTCAAATTCATATGCCGCACATGTCTAGTTAGAATGTCATCGTATGTATGCAAATCACATATTTGCAGTCCTGGCGCCGGCTCCAGAGAATCCTGACAACGTGTGATGTGCTGGTTCACAAGTCTGCAATAGCAAAGAGTGACTGCAGAGATGTACAGTAAGCCTGAACAACCCCTTCAAAGAAGGATAAACTGCTGCTTTTGTATTCCTCTTACAATATGATTCTTAGAGTTGAGCAAATTTTTCAAAATTCGGTTTCGATTGTAATCAGTGACAAATATTGTTTTCTACTATATAATTGTCTAAGGGTCACTTCCGTCTTTCTGTCTGTCTTTCTGTCTGTCTGTCACGGATATTCATTGGTCGCGGCCTCTGTGTCATGGAATCCAAGTCGCTGATTGGTCTCGCCAGCTGCCTGTCATGGCTGCCGCAAACAATCAGCGACGGCCACAGTCCGATTAGTCCCTCCCTACTCCTCTGCAGTCAGTGCCCGGCGCCCGCTCCATACTCCCCTCCAGTCACCGCTCACTCAGGGTTAATGCCGGAGGTAACGAGCCGCGTTATGCCGTGGGTAACTCACTCCGTTACCGCCGCTATTAACCCTGTGTGACCAAGTTTTTACTATCGATGCTGCCTATGCATCAGTATTTACAAAAGAAAATCCCATGACAGCCAATATGACTAGTGATAAAAATTCCCAATTAAATGTTACCTGCTTAACCCAGCAGGAAGTACGGCGGCATCTAAAAATCACAAAAAATTACAAATCTCCGGGCCCGGATGGGATACACCCCCGAGTACTGCAGGAATTAAGTACAGTCATTGATAGACCATTATTTTTAATCTTTAAAGAGTCCATAATAACAGGGTCTGTACCACAGGACTGGCGTATAGCAAATGTGGTGCCAATATTCAAAAAGGGGACAAAAACTGAACTCGGAAATTATAGGCCAGTAAGCTTAACCTCTACTGTGGGTAAAATCCTGGAGGGCATTCTAAGGGATGCTATGCTGGAGTATCTGAAGAGGAATAACCTCATGACCCAGTATCAGCACGGGTTTACTAGGGACCGTTCATGTCAGACTAATTTGATCAGCTTCTATGAAGAGGTAAGTTCCGGACTGGACCAAGGGAACCCAGTGGATGTAGTGTATATGGACTTTTCAAAAGCTTTTGATACGGTGCCACACAAAAGGTTGATACATAAAATGAGAATAATGGGGATAGGGGAAAATACGTGCAAGTGGGTTGAGAGCTGGCTCAGGGATAGGAAACAAAGGGTGGTTATTAATGGCGTACACTCGGACTGGGTCGCGGTTAGTAGTGGGGTACCACAAGGGTCAGTATTGGGCCCTCTTCTTTTTAACATATTTATTAATGACCTTGTAGGGGGCATTCAGAGTAGAATTTCAATATTTGCAGATGACACTAAACTCTGCAGGGTAATCAATACAGAGGAGGACAATTTTATATTACAGGATGATTTATGTAAACTAGAAGCTTGGGCTGATAAATGGCAAATGAGCTTTAATGGGGATAAATGTAAGGTCATGCACTTGGGTAGAAGTAATAAGATGTATAACTATGTGCTTAATTCTAAAATTCTGGGCAAAACCGTTAATGAAAAAGACCTGGGTGTATGGGTGGATGACAAACTCATATTCAGTGGCCAGTGTCAGGCAGCTGCTACTAAGGCAAATAAAATGGGATGCATTAAAAGAGGCATAGATGCTCATGAGGAGAACATAATTTTACCTCTATACAAGTCACTAGTTCGACCACACTTAGAATACTGTGCACTAGGGTTGAGTGACCTTTAGTTTTTTAGGGTCGAGTCGGGTTTTGTGAAACCCGACTGTCTTAAAAGTCTAGTCAAGTGAAATCGGCCGACCACCGTGAAAAGTCTGGTTTCGGCTGAAACACGAAACCCAATGAAGGAATTTAATTTTTTTTTTTCTTTTCTTTTTTTTTCTTCTCTCTCTCTCTCTCTCTCTCTCTCTCTCTCTCCTCCGTCCCAGCACAGAAAATTTCGTATTGCACATTCCAAATCCCTACTGCGCACAAGCGATAACATGACGATAGGCGTTCACTCCCCTAAGACCTATGTCATCACTCTGCCCACGCTCATTCATTGGCTGAAAAAAATGGCGCTAAACGCGTCATACGAAACGCGACTTTAGCACCAAGATCGCGTACCGCATGGCCGACCCCGCACAGGGATCGGGTCGGGTTTCATGAGACGCCGACTTTGCCAAAAGTCAGCGACTTATGAAAATGCACGACCCGTTTCGCTCAACCCTACTGTGCACAGTTCTGGTCTCCGGTGTATAAGAAAGACATAGCTGAACTAGAGCGGGTGCAGAGAAGAGCGACCAAGGTTATTAGAGGACTGGGGGGTCTGCAACACCAAGATAGGTTATTACACTTGGGGCTATTTAGTTTGGAAAAACGAAGGCTAAGGGGTGATCTTATGTTAATGTATAAATATATGAGGGGACAGTACAAAGACCTTTCTGATGATCTTTTTAATCATAGACCGGTGACAGGGACAAGGGGGCATCCTCTACGTCTGGAGGAAAAAAGGTTTAAGCATAATAACAGACGCGGATTCTTTACTGTAAGAGCAGTGAGACTATGGAACTCTCTGCCGTATGATGTTGTAATGAGTGACTCATTGCTTCAATTTAAGAGGGGACTGGATACGTTTCTGGAAAAGTATAATGTTACAGGGCATATATACTAGATTCCTTGATGGGGCTTTGATCCAGGGAACTAGTCTGATTGCCGTATATGGGGTCGGGAAGGAATTTTTTTCTCCATGGTGGAGCTTACTGTTTGCCACATGGGGTTTTTTTGTCTTCCCCTGGATCAACATGTTAGGGCATGTTAGGTTAGGCTATGGGTTGAACTAGATGGACTTAAAGTCTTCCTTCAACCTTAATAACTATGTAACTATGTAATGTTTAAAAATAATAAAAAAAAAATAAAAAATCATTATATACTCACCCTTCCCGCTCCTCGCGACGCTCCGGTGACCGCTCCATGCAAGCGGCAGGTTCCGGTGCCAAGGATGGTCTGCGAGAAGGACCTGCCATGACGTCACGGTCATGTGACCGCGACGTCATCACAGGTCCTGCGCGCCTGCGCGAGAAGGACCTGCCATGACGTCACGGTCATGTGACCACGACACGGTCATGTGACCGCGACGTCATCACAGGTCCTGTGCGCCTGCGTGAGAAGGAGGCGACAGGACTACAAGGGTCCCTGGAAGGTGAGTATATGTTTTTGTTTTTTTTTTAACCTGTGACGTACATGGCTGGGCAATATACTACGTAGCTGGGCAATATACTATGTGACTGGCCAATATACTATGTGGCTGGGCAATATACTACGTGACTGGCCAATATGCTACGTGGCTGGGCAATATACTACGTGGCTCTGTGCTGTATACTATGTCGCTGGGCAATATACTACGTCACTGGGCAATATACTACGTCACTGGGCAATATACTACGTCACTGGGCAACATACTACGTCACTGGGCAATATACAATGTAACTGGGCAATATACTACGTCACTGGGCAATATACTACGTGGCTGGGCAATATACTACGTGGCTGGGCAATATACTACGTGGACATGCATATTCTATAATACCCGATACGTTAGAATCGGGCCACCATCTAGTTTTTCAATATTTGCCTAACATAGTTGAACATCATTGGAGTCAATGGAAGTAGAAATTACCGAATATGTTCAGAACCGATCATCAAACAAATTCGTCACGAACAGGGTGCTAATATGGCACATTCAGATTTGGTGACCAAATCCGAACATATTAGCTCTACTCTACTGATGATGCGTTTTAATCCGTCCAAAATTTCTCCATAAAGGAGCCAACCAGATTCCCATTTACGTGACAGCCACAGAGGTCCAAAGAAACTCCCTTCTTTTGTTGCATTATTAATGTAGGAGAAGGAACTATCATGATGTAAATTTGATTTTTGCTAGAAATTTGCACCTTTTAAGGGGGATATCATAAAGTGACCCTTTTAGGGTACTGGTAGATATGCCTAGATGAGGCCAGTGATTTCTTTATAAGTTCTATTATACTGAACTGTAAATGTAGGAACATTTCTATTACAAAAGGGTTATACCCAACCGGGCAACTAGTCACCTACCTACTGGATAATCCAGCAACATTGGCCAAGATAGGGATGAGGCTTCTGCAAATCTCATCCAAAAGTGGGCCGTTTTATGGTGTTCCTGGGCACATCTGGACAATATCCTGACGGGACTCAAATATCAAGATTGTGGGCTTTAAAATCTTTGTAAGTATGATATAGTCCCCTATATGGAAATATCTGACATTGCATGCTAGGGGGCAACTTTTGACTTGTAATATGGCATTGCCTGATAGGCTTTTTGGTTGCCATATTTGACAAATCTGAGATGACTTGTCTACGCTAGAAATAAAAGTAATCAGTAGCCCCGACAAATTTCAGAAAAGTTTATTGTCACAATGATCATATTTGTAAAAAGGTCATTCATTTGGTTTAAAATATTTATATCTTAATTTCCTTTGGCCACTGATGACTAAGAAAAATTGTGAATGTAATACGCTAATTTGCAGCTTATTACTTAAATGGATACCATACTGAATTGTCAGTTCAAATAAAGCACCTTTACTTCTCGCTAAAAATTGCCATGATCTGACCTCAAAGAGACGCAGCAATTCAATTAAAATATTTAATTAAGGAAAATGACTTTGAAAGCCATTAACATATCATGGAGGCAGACCGTATTAAATATTTACCTAGATAGTTCAACAAAAGGCTTTTTAACAAACTATCTGAGCTATCGTTATTACCATAATTACCGTGCCTGGTTTCCAGGATATTCTAGAGGGAAGCTCACGAGCTGAATATGCCTAACGGTCAGGGTGTGACCCTCCGGTTACCTTTTACAAAAGCCCAGAGAGTAATAGGTCATGTATCTCTCTGACATGCTGTAAAGGCTGGATTATTAGAGGCCACTTATTCTAAGCTGGTAACACACTGATGAGTCTACAGTTATACTCACACCCCCGCTATACACTTTACACTATAGGGGTAGACTTACTATTTGGTCATTAGGGCAGCGGTGAAACAACATGAAATGAAGCAATGTTCTAAAAAGTACAATTTAGAAAAAAAGTGTACGTAAAAGAGTCACAACATTCCATACCCAGAGACACAGATCCCATTTAATAAGAACAGGGAAAAACTTGACAATCAATTGTAGGTTTCCAATATGCACTCGCTCTTTTTAGAATTAATAAGCTTTAGAAACACTTAAAGAAGTTGTCCACTACTTGGACAACTCCTTCTCATTCCCCATGCTTGGCCCCTATAAAATAAAAAAAACCCCTATACTCACATACCATGCTGGTGCTGTTCCCGCAGTGTCGGCACTCGCTCTGCCCGGGGCTCGCGTGCGCCAAATCAGCACCAGCTTCAATGTCCCCGCCTCCAGTCCAATTGAACATGAAGAGGAAGTGAGTGATCAGCTGCAGCCCGGACTTCCTCTTCATGTTTGATATATCAGAAGGCCTAGACAGTGACGCCAGCGCTGATTGTGTGCCAGGGTCACGAGGCACAACAACAGAACGATAGAGGACCGCGAGGGGCTGACACTGCTGGAACGGCGCCAGCTAGGGAGGTGAGTATAAGCTTTATTTTACGGGGCAAAACATTTAGATCAAGAAGGGATTTGTTCACGTAGTGGACAACCCTTTTAATTAAAGCTTCATTTTTGTCCAATTACCCCGATATGTCAATAAAAAGAACAAAAGGATTGGCAGTCCATCGGACATGCTGGATCCTCAAAGGTAACCCGTCACCAGATATTCCCCATGTAAAGCACGGCCAGCACCTTTAGGGTATGTTTCCACGTTCAGGAAACGCTGCGTCAAACACGCAGCGTCCAGATGTTACAGCATAGTGGAGGGGATTTTTACCAAATCCCGTCTCCACTATGTGTGGTAACACGCACCCGGCGGCCCTGCGATTCCGGACATGCGGCGCCATCTTTTAAGATCGCAGCATGTCCGTGTACCTTGCGGCGACGTAAAACACAGGGCCCTATGTGTGGGGTGCGATGATGTCGGATGTGTGCAATGAACACATCCGGCATCATCGCGTCACAGAAGGGGGCAGAGTGGGTTTGCCGCTCCATCCAAACCGCCGGCCATCCTGAAGGTGGACACGTACCCTTAAGCTCTCTTTTACAGCAGTCTAGTAAGCTGTATGTAAGTCCCCCTTCCCCTATACAAGGCACAAAATAGACCTTTTATTATTTTCATAGATGGCACTGTCCGATCCGATGGACGTCTCTGGTCTTGACCCGGCGCCTCCTCTCTTCCTACTGTTGCTATCCTCCTTCTCTGCTTCATGTGGATGGCGTGTCCTATGTGATGCACACAGTGTCCTCCATCACACCCCAGCACAGGTGTCCGTCTTTCTGCCCTGCCGAGGGCAGAGCAAAGTATATTAGGGTGTATGCGCTGGCTTTACCTGTGGGTCATCGGCGCTCTTTGGCCTTTACCTGCGCATGTGTACTACAGTGCTTTACTCAGCCCTCGGGAGGACAGAGAGAAGTGCGCCTGTGCAGGAGTGTGATGGGGGACACAGTGTGGATGACGTCAGACGCATCATTCACATGAAATGAAACAGGGAAGGAGGATGGCAATTTTAAGAAGAGAGGAGGCAGCAGATCAAGACCAGAGGCACACATCGGACCGGACCGTGCCATCTACAAGTATAATAAAAGCTCTTTTTTGTGCCTTGCATAGGAGATTGAGGACATGCATACCAAAATGCTATAAAATAGGGCTTAAAGCTGGTGGCTGTATTTTATTGGGAAAACCTAGTGACAGGTTCCCTTTAACTATATCTGACAATCATCTGTCTTAGGTCTCCATACACATTACACTGTAGTTTTGATAAAATCCTGTTTTATCTTCTGCAGATCTATCAGTTCTCTGAATGCTGAGCTCTGTATAACCCCGCCCACACCACTGATTGGCAGATTTCTGTGTACACTGTGCATAGGCAGAAAACTGCCAATCAGCTGTGGGGGCGGGGTTCTACAGAGCTCAGAAATATGGAGGAATAAAAGACAACAGGTTTGCTAGTCCTCCAGAGAAAATCTCCTGTTGATAAAACAGTGATGTTATCAAAACTACAGCAAGCAGCCCAGTAAGTGACACATTAATGGAATCAGTGTCTCTTTCTCTACATTATGCCACTCTCAGGAAAACCTGGATTCCCTTTAATGAACACTAGCAAGTGAAATTTCTGCTTTAAAATTTACTCTGTGATTTCCTATAAAAAGTGAAGCTTCCCGTCACGTAACTTCTAACCAAAGAAAAAAAAAAATCTTTTCTCCTCTTAGCTTGTGTCAAAAGGCCTCCGCTCAAGAACGAGGCACGCTAATTGTAGATATGCAATTGCCAGCACAAATAGTGCTCCTTTGGGGCATTTAGGTCATCTACACAGAAACACAGGCAGATGGATTAAAGAGCTGGCATTGGACTTCTTTCCATTACTGAAGTCTTGCCAGCAATGCCGACTGCTTCATGTTCAGCAATAACAGGATTAAATCGAGAAAAAAAAGCAGCCTATAAAACAAGAACAGCGTATAAATGTTACACAGCTAAAAATGGTGTTGTAGATTTCAATAAACTGTTCATTATTAAAAATGGAAATGACAGCCAGAAAGTGATAGATCTTCCCATTACTGCCCTTTATTACTATAGGGTTTAGTGTATCGATATTTCTGCTGATGGAGCCAATGGTCATCAAGCACAGATGGCAGTCTTCATTCTTATAGTCTGTGCTTTATTATACTGGTTATTATTTTGTGCATTCAATTGCAGTAAAATGGCCGATGGCACTACTTGATTGACTATGCATGGCTTTCTCAAGAATAGATTTGTAAGGCTCTTCAAGTATCAAAAGATTATCCCCAGAGCTGCCGCACCGATTTAAGAATTTAAGGTCATTTAAACATTTTAAAAATACGTTCAGAATGGTGGAAAGTATTAATACCCTCTGCTGGCTATTTTCTAACGCATGTAGCGCTCACCAGCAGTGGACACATGTCCACATGTCCGGACTAGTTAGGGCAGAGAACGATGAGAAATATGTGACCACTGCAGCCAATCACTGGTGCAATAACCACCACAATGACCAGTGATTGGATGCAGAGGTCAGTAATGGTATAAAATTGTATTTTCTTTCCCAGAATGATTATTATTAGTGATGAGCGAATATACTCGTTACTCCAGATTTCTCGAGCATGCTCGGGGGTGCTCAGTGTATTTTTTAGTGCTCGGAGTTTTAGTTTTTCTTGCTGCAGCTGAATGATTTACATCTGTTAGCCAGCTTAAGTACATGTGGGGATTCCCTGGCAACCAGGAAACCCCCACATGTACTTATGCAGGCGAACAGATGTAAATCATTCAGCTGCGGCAAGAAAAACTAAATCTCCGAGCACTAAAAAATACCCGGAGGACCCCCGACCATGCTCGAGAAATCTCGAGTAACGAGTATATTCGCTCATCACTAGTTATTATGTGGCAAGAATTAGATTTGTGTTAGGGTGGGTGCAGACGGCCATAGATACTCTCATCCGAGAGAATCGGTCCGACTATGCAAATGGCACTCTGATCGGAGTTTGATCAGAGGGTGATCAGAGGGTGATCGGAGAATGATCAGAGGGTGATCAGAGGGTGATCAGAGGGTGATCAGAGGGTGATCAGAGGGTGATCAGAGGATGATTGGAAGGTGATCGGAGAATGATCAGAGGGTGATCAGAGGGTGTTCAGAGGGTGATCGGAGGGTGATCGGAGGATGATCGGAGGATGATTGGAAGGTGATCAGAGAATGATCAGAGGGTGATCAGAGGGTGATTGGAAGGTGATTGGAGAATGATCGGAGGGTGATCGGAAGGTGACTGGAGGGTGATCGGAAGGTGATCAGAGAGTGATCAGAGGGTGATCAGAGGGTGATTGGAAGGTGATCGGAGAATGATCGGAGGGTGATCGGAAGGTGACTGGAGGGTGATCGGAAGGTGATCAGAGAGTGATCGGAGAGTGATTAGAGAGAGGGTGATTAGAGGGTGATTGGAAGGTGATCGGAGAATGATCGGAGGGTGATCAGGGTGATTGGAGAATGATCAGAGGGTGATCAGAGGGTGATCAGAGGATGATTGGAAGGTGATTGGAGAATGATCGGAGGGTGATCGGAAGGTGACTGGAGGGTGATCGGAAGGTGATTAGAGAGTGATCGGAGAGTGATCAGAGGGTGATCAGAGGGTGACTGGAAGGTGATCGGAGAATGATCGGAGGGTGATCGGAAGGGTGACTGGAGGGTGATCGGAAGGTGATCAGAGAGTGATCGGAGGGTGATCAGAGGGTGATCGGAAGGTGACTGGAGGGTGATCGGAAGGTGATCAGAGAGTGATCGGAGAGTGATCAGAGGGTGATTAGAGGGTGATTAGAGGGTGATTGGAAGGTGATCGGAGAATGATCGGAGGGTGATCAGGGTGATCGGAGAATGATCAGAGGGTGATCAGAGGGTGATCAGAGGATGATTGGAAGGTGATTGGAGAATGATCGGAGGGTGATCGGAAGGTGACTGGAGGGTGATCGGAAGGTGATCAGAGAGTGATCGGAGAGTGATCGGAGAGTGATCAGAGGGTGATCAGAGGGTGATTGGAAGGTGATCGGAGAATGATTGGAGGGTGATCGGAAGGTGACTGGAGGGTGATCGGAAGGTGATCAGAGAGTGATCGGAGAGTGATCAGAGGGTGATTAGAGGGTGATTGGAAGGTGATCGGAGAATGATCGGAGGGTGATCAGGGTGATCGGAGAATGATCAGAGGGTGATCAGAGGGTGATCAGAGGATGATTGGAAGGTGATTGGAGAATGATCGGAGGGTGATCGGAAGGTGACTGGAGGGTGATCGGAAGGTGATTAGAGAGTGATCAGAGGGTGATCAGAGGGTGACTGGAAGGTGATCGGAGAATGATCGGAGGGTGATCGGAAGGGTGACTGGAGGGTGATCGGAAGGTGATCAGAGAGTGATCGGAGGGTGATCAGAGGGTGATCAGAGGGTGATCAGAGGGTGATCAGAGGGTGATTGGAAGGTGATCGGAGAATGATCGGAGGGTGATCGGAAGGTGACTGGAGGGTGATCGGAAGGTGATCAGAGAGTGATCGGAGAGTGATCGGAGAGTGATCAGAGGGTGATCAGAGGGTGATTGGAAGGTGATCGGAGAATGATCGGAGGGTGATCGGAAGGTGACTGGAGGGTGATCGGAAGGTGATCAGAGAGTGATCGGAGAGTGATCAGAGGGTGATTGGAAGGTGATCGGAGAATGATCGGAGGGTGATCAGGGTGATCGGAGAATGATCAGAGGGTGATCAGAGGGTGATCAGAGGATGATTGGAAGGTGATTGGAGAATGATCGGAGGGTGATCGGAAGGTGACTGGAGGGTGATCGGAAGGTGATCAGAGAGTGATCGGAGAGTGATCAGAGGGTGATCAGAGGGTGATTGGAAGGTGATCGGAGAATGATCGGAGAATGATCGGAGGGTGATCAGAAGGTGACCAGAGGGTGATTGGAAGGTGATCGGAGAATGATCGGAGAATGATCGGAGGGTGATCGGAGGGTGATCAGATCAGAAGGTGACCAGAGGGTGATCGGAAGGTGATCAGAGAGTGATCGGAGAGTGATCAGAGGGTGATCAGAGGGTGATCAGAGGGTGATTGGAAGGTGATCGGAGAATGATCGGAGAATGATCGGAGGGTGATCAGAAGGTGACCAGAGGGTGATTGGAAGGTGATCAGAAGGTGATCGGAGGGTGACCAGAGGGTGATTGGAAGGTGACCAGAGGGTGATCAGAGGGTGATCAGAGGGTGACTGGAAGGTGATCAGAGGGTGACCTTAAGGTGATCAGAGTGTGTTGAATGAGGAGAAGATGGAGAGAAAAAAAAAATTCTCCATCTTCTCCATTCTGTCAGTCCATTGAAATTGGACTGCACTTGGATGTCATGAGGAAGGATAGTCAAAATTCACATCGAGGTCAGAAAAAAGAAGGAATCAGGAAAACACCACAAGCAAGGGCAGGAGCACAAGTCAGGTAGCAAAACTAATTGATTGGCAGTGGAAGTCAGAGACCCAGGTGTTTAAATAGCAAGCAACCCCACCCAGGGCTCTCAGAAAGAAGCAATCATAACCAGACAAATAACCCCATAGTTTCCGGATCTTATGACACTAAAGTTTCCAAAAGTAAAATACGAGTGATTCTGTCAAGCATCACCCACAACTAAGTCATGGCGCCGCCTATCAGCTGAAGCAGAAGCGGACACATTTTTACACCCACGCAAAATCCTCATCGGTGGTGTCACAAATATGCTCCAAAAACATTGCTTTTACTGTCATTGAATACTGTTGATGCTTTTAACTTTGTTACTTTTTAGCAGCAATAAAGAATCATCAATAAAGAACATCCTTGGCTCCGTGTCCTTGTGTCACCTACTGAATAGATAAGTGTCTGTGTCCCAGGTGTCCAGCTGTCACTCGCCTCTTCTACCCTCCGATGCCGGTGATTTTATTGCCTCATGGCAGCTCTCTTTTCTACTGACGGTACCGGAGATCAATAACATTGCGGCTGTGACCTGTCCGGCCGCTGTGTTCACCAATATAAGGCGAACTTTTTTAATGTATTTAATTAGAAATAGAGTTGACGTTGGCAGAGGAGACATTAGAGAAGGCAAACTTTATTTCGGGTATTTTCACGGGGCTATGATGGGACTGAAGCCGAGGTGGTCGGAGCTTCAGCATAGAGTCTACAAAGAGTTATTTGGATAAGAAAGTAAGGAAAAAAGCCAAGCACGCTCATCTGCTGTCACCCTGACCCCCTCTCCCAAAGACTTATCCAGTCAAGTGAAAAACAAAGTACACCCTCTATGAATTCAATGGTTTTACATATCAGGACATAATTAGAGCAGTACTCCTGCGTTTTTTTGTTTTGCTTTTTTCTGGGCTGGAGTTTTATTTTTATTTTTTTAAATTCTGTGGAAGCATGGTTGAAAAGCAATGTCTGACTTTCATTCGTTCATTTTCATAGATCTTTTATTTATTATTAGTTTTGACAGATTCAAGTTATTTCTGTGACCATTGTGGGTTTTTTATGTCATTAATCGAGGGGTACCAACAATTTTGACCACGTGTGTAGGTGCTTTTACCAGCTACTGACACATGAGGTGTACTTAAAATTTTCACTCACTGATTCTGCATTTTGGCCTAGGCTGTGTTAAATAAGTTCTAACACAATGTGATTTGTCATGTGTTGTTGCTCACCTGAAGCTGTTTTTTTCCCAATTTTAAGACTTTCTAAAGGAGTAGATTTTTTTTGTTATCTGATACATAAAACTATAGAAATCAAGAGGGTGTACTTACTTTTTCTCATAACTGTATACTAGAAGAAACATCAGCTACGATACCTACCTTTTGCCCAGCCTCAAGATAGCAATTGGGACACAGGACCCTATTCTTCCATTTGGTAGGGTTCCAAGCGATCAAACATTTTTCGCTACATGTCATGGACTACCCCTTTATCAGCATTTTGCCAATTCTGCAAACACCCAGTAACCAAATTTCTACTTGGACCTTGGTGCGCTTCTGTGTACACTCCAAAAAGTGCCAGACACCAAAACTGGTGTTGGAGAAAAGGTGCAAAAATATGCTTTAAAATAAAAATCTGAACATTATCTTAAATATTATCTAGCAAGTTAACATTTTTGCTTTCCCCCTGGTCGTACTTCAGATCATTGTAGGAAAAAAATTCCGATATTTTTGCCCAACCTGCCACACTATACCGAATATGAAAGGATGGAGAATTTTCCATATAAGAGGTGTATAACAGCCACTTAGAGACTTTGCTTTAGAATAAAAGAAAAAAAAAATATTACAGGGAGAAGCCGAGGAAGAAAAATCTGGTTTATGCATATTACATGAATCCTAATTCCACTAGGACAACACTGCACTGACATCTGTAGCCGACGCGCTGGAATTCATCGCCCTTTCACTCTGAAATTAATTGGGACCTGGTTGTGCAACCAATTTATAATCCAGTCCAATTTATATTCTGGTCCCCATAAAATTTCGAAAATTAAAATGTCCATTTTAATAACATGAAGTTTAACCCTTTGATGGCAGCGCAGCTGGATATTATGTTCAAAACAGACACAGAGCAAAAGGCCCCTTTGCAAGGATTGTTTATGGGCCCTCCTTTTTAAAGGATTTTTCCATTTTAATTGTTTTATGCCTACATGCTTGTGTTAGGAAATAGAATCGGAGTTTCTCATCCTCCTGGCGTCAAGCGATGCCTATCCGCTACTGCCCCAGTATATGCTTACAGGCTGTAGCGGTCACGTATCACTACTACTCACGTGACTACTTTTGCCAATCACTGGGTTCAGCAGCTTGTGCAGTCTCCCTCGGCATGACTGCTGAGCTTAGTGATTGGCTGCAGTGGTCACATGTGTGCAGTAGTCGTGACATCACAGCTGCAGCCTGTACACAGACACCACAGCTGCATAGCAGTAGCGTCTAGTCACAGCACAAACAAGGGGGGATGAGTAACTGATTTAATTACGGTATCTTCCCTACATCGAACCTGTGGGCATAAAAAGACAAATGAAAATTCCTTTTAAGTAACACATTTCATACAACAAAAGCATGTTAAACATCAGAAAATCACAGTGCACAAGTCACATAAGTACAAAGCATACTTCACATAAGCTCAGTGCACCCATCAGACACGTCAACACCCACATCAGAGACATCACACAAGCACAGCACCCACATCAGACACATCATGCAAGCACAGCACCCACATCAGAGACATCACGCAAGCACAGCGCACCCATCAGACACGTCATTAGCAAAAAGCACACATTAGATAGTTCACATAAACACAGCGCACAAAGGCACGTCACACAAGCATAACGCATAAATCATACAGGCACACTGCACACATCGTACACGGCACACAAGCACAGCGCGAATATTAAATACATCACACAAGCACTGTGCACACAGACATATTACACAAGCAAAACAGACATATCACACCAGCACAGCACACAATTCAGACATGTCACACAAGCACAGCGCACACTGTTGTGAATTCTGCTCTTGGGCTCCCTCCGGTGGTTATAAGTGGTAGCGCTGCTGTCTTTGGATCGCAGCATTCATCAGGTGTGTCCACTTATTGCAATTCTGACTGGGCTATTTAGTCTTGCTTGACCCTTTAGTTAGTGCCAGTTGTCCATTGTTTCCTGGAGGATTCACTTCCCTGCCTGGTCTCTCTTGCTTGCTGTTCATTTCAACAAAGATAAGTTCTGGCTTTGTTTTTTGCAGTCCACATGCTGTGGGCCTAATCGTTCAAGTTATTTTCCATGTTTTGTTTTGTCCAGCTTGGTCGGTATAAGGATTTGTTCAGCCAAGCTGGTATCTCTGGAGATGCAGATATACCCTTAATGTATTTAGTTAGATGTGGAGATTTTGTATTTTCTGTGGTGGATATTTTCTAGTATTTTAATACTGACCGCATAGTACGCTGTCCTATTCTTTCTATTTAGCTAGAAGTGGCCTCCTTTGCTAAATTCTGATTTCAGTCTGTGTATGTTTTTTCCCTCTCCTCTCACAGTCAATATTTGTGGAGGGCTGTCTATCCTTTGGGGATTTTCTCTGAGGCAAGATAGTTTTCCCTTTTCTATCTCTAGGGGTAATTAGTCCTCCGGCTGTGTCGAGATGTCCAGGGAGTGTTAGGTACATTCCACGGCTACTTCTAGTTGTGATGTTAAGTTCAGGATCTGCGGTCAGTACAGGTACCACCTTCTCCAGAGTACGTCCCATGCTTCTCCTAGGCCACCAGATCATAACAGCACACATCAAAAAACATCACGCAAGGAACCGGCACTCACATGACAAATTATATATATATATATATGTATATATTCTTTAGTTTTCTTCTTCCTTTATATTCATATGTCTTATCTACTATATAATTGTCTAAAGGTCACTTCCGTCTGTCCTTCTGTCTGTCTCTCTGTCACGGATATTCATTGGTCGCGGCCTCTGTCTGTCATGGAATCCAAGTCGCTGGTCTCGCCAGCTGCCTGTCATGGCTGCCACGACCAATCAGCGACGGCCACAGTCCGATTAGTCCCTCCCTACTCCCCTGCAGTCAGTGCCCGGCGCCCACTCCTTACTCCCCTCCAGTCACCGCTCACACAGGGTTAATGCCAGCGGTAACGGACCGCGTTATGCTGCGGGTAACTCACTCCGTTACAGCCGCTATTAACCCTTTGTGACCAAGTTTTTACTATTGATGCTGCCTATGCGGCATCAATAGTAAAAACATCTAATGTTAAAAATAATGAAAAAAAATAAAAAATCATTATATACTCACCTTCCGCCGCCTTTCCCGCTCCTCGTGACGCTCCGGTGACCGCTCCATGCAAGCGGCAGGTTCCGGTGGCAAGGATGGTATGCAGGAAGGACCTGCCATGACGTCATGGCCATGTGACCGCGACGTCATTACAGGTCCTGCGAAAATGACCTGCCATGACGTCACGGTCATGTGACCGTGACGTCATCACAGGTCCTGCGCTCATACCAACCCTGGGACCGGACGCTGCCACGTGCACCGCACACAGGGCCAGTACTTCAAAGGGCATTCCGAAGGTGAGTATATGTTTATTTTTTTATTTTAAGTCTGTATACTACGTGGCTCTGTGCTGTATACTATGTGGCTGGGCAATATACTACGTGGTTGGGCAATATACTACGTGGCTGGGCAATATACACTCACCGGCCACTTTATTAGGTACACCATGCTAGTAACGGGTTGGACCCCCTTTTGCCTTCAGAACTGCCTCAATTCTTCGTGGCATAGATTCAACAAGGTGCTGGAAGCATTCCTCAGAGATTTTGGTCCATATTGACATGATGGCATCACACAGTTGCCGCAGATTTGTCGGCTGCACATCCCAAAGATGCTCCATACAAGGCAGGATGGATCCATGCTTTCATGTTGTTTACGCCAAATTCTGACCCTACCATCCAAATGTCGCAGCAGAAATCGAGACTCATCAGACCAAGCAACGTTTTTCCAATCTTCTACTGTCCAATTTCGATGAGCTTGTACAAATTGTAGCCTCAGTTTCCTGTTCTTAGCTGAAAGGAGTGGTACCCGGTGTGGCCTTCTGCTGCTGTAGCCCATCTGCCTCAAAGTTCGACGCACTGTGCGTTCAGAGATGCTCTTAGGCCTACCTTGGTTGTAACGGGTGGCGATTTGAGTCACTGTTGCCTTTCTATCAGCTCGAACCAGTCTGCCCATTCTCCTCTGACCTCTGGCATCAACAAGGCATTTCCGCCCACAGAACTGCCGCTCACTGGATTTTTTTTCTTTTTCGGACCATTCTCTGTAAACCCTAGAGATGGTTGTGCGTGAAAATCCCAGTAGATCAGCAGTTTCTGAAATACTCAGACCAGCCCTTCTGGCACCAACAACCATGCCACGTTCAAAGGCACTCAAATCACCTTTCTTCCCCATACTGATGCTCGGTTTGAACTGCAGGAGATTGTCTTGACCATGTCTACATGCCTAAATGCACTGAGTTGCCGCCATGTGATTGGCTGATTAGAAATTAAGTGTTAACAAGAAGTTGGACAGGTGTACCTAATAAAGTGGCCAGTGAGTGTACTACGTGGCTGGGCAATATACTACGTGGCTGGGCAATATACTACGTGGCTGGGCAATATACTATGTGGCTCTGTGCTGTATACTACGTGACTGGGCAATATACTACGTGACTGGGCAATATACTACGTGGCTGGGCAATATACTACGTGGCTGGGCAATATACTACGTGGCTGGGCAATATACTACGTGGCTGGGCAATATACTACGTGGCTGGGCAATATACTACGTGGCTCTGTGCTGTATACTACGTGACTGGGCAATATACTACGTGACTGGGCAATATACTACGTGGCTGGGCAATATACTATGTGGCTGGGCAATATACTACGTGGCTGGGCAATATACTACGTGGCTGGGCAATATACTACGTGGGTGGGCAATATACTACGAGGCTGGGCAATATACTACGTGGCTCTGTGCTGTATACTACGTGACAGGGCAATATACTATGTGACTGGGCAATAAACTACGTGGCTGGGCAATAAACTATGTGGACATGCATATTCTAGAATACCCGATGCGTTAGAATTGGGCCACCATCTGATATATATCTAATATATAATTGCCTAGAATACTACTTCCTGCAATTTGTGCCAACTTCCGTGGCTTTGTCCGGAGCTAATGTCCGGAGATAATGTCCGGAGCTAATGTCCGGAGATAAGTGACGTCACCAGTGTCCTACACCCAGGCAGAGCACAGGGGCCCCAGGCAGCATATGGGGCCCCAGGCAGAGCACAGTGGCCCCAGGCAGAGCACAGTGGCCCCAGGCAGAACATGGGGCCCCAGGCAGAGCACAGTGGCCCCAGGCAGAGCACAGTGGCCCCAGGCAGAGCACAGGGGCCCCAGGCAGCATATGGAGCCCCAGGCAGCATATGGGGCCCCAGGCAGCATATGGGGCCCCAGGCAGCATATGGGGCCCCAGGCAGCATATGGGGCCCCAGGCAGAGCACAGTGGCCCCAGGCAGAACATGGGGCTCCAGGCAGAGCACAGGGGCCCCAGGCAGAGCACAGGGGCCCCAGGCAGCATATGGGGCCCCAGGCAGAGCACAGGGGCCCCAGGCAGCATATGGGGCCCCAGGCAGAGCACAGTGGCCCCAGGCAGAGCACAGGGGCCACAGGCAGAGCACAGGGGCCCCAGGCAGAACATGGGGCCCCAGGCAGAGCACAGGGGCCCCAGGCAGAGCACAGGGGCCCCAGGCAGAGCACAGGGGCCACAGGCAGCATATGGGGCCCCAGGCAGAGCACAGGGGCCCCAGGCAGCATATGGGGCCCCAGGCAGAGCACAGTGGCCCCAGGCAGAGCACAGGGGCCCCAGGCAGAGCACAGGGGCCCCAGGCAGCATATGGGGCCCCAGGCAGAGCACAGTGGTCCCAGGCAGAGCACAGGGGCCCCAGGCAGCTTATGGGGCCCCAGGCAGAGCACAGTGGCCCCAGGCAGAACATGGGGCCCCAGGCAGAGCACAGGGGCCCCAGGCAGAGCACAGGGGCCCCAGGCAGAGCACAGGGGCCCCAGGCAGAGCACAGGGGCCCCAGGCAGCATATGGGGCCCCAGGCAGCATATGGGGCCCCAGGCAGAGCACAGGGGCCCTAGGCAGCATATGGGGCCCCAGGCAGAGCACACACCATATCGGAGGCCGAGGGGCCCCGCCAACCAAATCGGAGGCCGAGGGGCCCCGCCAACCAAATCGGAGGCCGAGGAGCCCCGCCAACCAAATCGAAGGCCGAGCGGCCCCGCCCACCAAAGCGGAGGCCGAGGATCCCCGCCCACCAAATTGGAGGCCGAGGGTCCCCGCCCACCAAATCGGAGGCCGAGGGTCCCCGCCCACCAAATCGGAGGCCGAGGGGCCCCGCCTACCAAATCGGAGGCCGGGGGGCCCCGCCCACCAAATCGGAGGCCGAGGGGCCCCGCCTACCAAATCCGAGGCCGAGGGTCCCCGCCCACCAAATCGGAAGCCGAGGGGCTTCGCCAACCAAATCGGAGGCCGAGGGGCTTCGCCAACCAAATCGGAGGCCGAGGAGCCCCGCCCACCAAATCGAAGGCCGAGGAGCCCCGCCCACCAAAGCGGAGGCCGAGGGGCCTGGCCCCGCCCACCAAAGCGGAGGCCGAGGGGCCTGGCCCCGCCCACCAAAGCCGAGGCCGAGGGTCCCCGCCCACCAAATCGGAGGCCGAGGGTCCCCGCCCACCAAATCGGAGGCCGAGGGTCCCCGCCCACCAAATCGGAGGCCGATGGTCCACACCAACCAAATCGGAGGCCGAGGGGCCCCGCCCACCAAATCGAAGGCCGAGGGGCCCCACCCACCAAATCGAAGGCCGAGGGGCCCCGCCCACCAAAGCGGAGGCTGAGGGTCCCCGCACACCAAATCGGAGGCAGAGGGACCCCGCCCACCAAAGCGGAGGCCGAGGAGCCCCGCCCACCAAATCGAAGGCCGAGCGGCCCTGCCCACCAAAGCAGAGGCCGGGGGGCCCGGCCTCGCCCACCAAAGCGGAGGCCGAGGGGCCCCGCCCACCACATCGGAGGCCGAGGGTCCCCGCCCACCACATCGGAGGCCGAGGGTCCCCGCCCACCAAATCGGAGGCCGAGGGTCCCCGCCCACCAAATCGGAGGCCGAGGGTCCCCGCCCACCAAATCGGAGGCCGAGGGGCCCCACCAACCAAATCGGAGGCCGAGGAGCCCCGCCCACCAAATCGAAGGCCGAGCGGCCCCGCCCACCAAAGCAGAGGCAGAGGGACCCCGCCCACCAAATCGGAGGCCGTGGGGCCCCGCCAACCAAATCGGAGGCCGAGGGTCCCCGCCCACCAAATTATTCTTACATTTGAATAAATAAAGTATATATGGATTCTAGACTCCCGATTCTTTAGAATCGGGCTGCCATCTAGTAGATATATATAATTGTCTAAGGTACTTCTGTCTGTTTGTCTGTAAGGGAAATCCAGGGTCGCTGAATGGTCGCAGCCAGCCTGCCGCGACCAATCAGCGACAGGCACAGTCTGGCCGCGAATTGGCCCCTCCCTACTTCCGTCCAGTCAGTGCCCCCTCCATACTCCCCTTCAGTCAGTGCCCACATAGCGTTTTAGGACTGTTACACCGCGGCATAACGCAGTGTAACGCAGTCCGTTAACGTTGCCATTAACCGTGTAAGGCCACGTTCACACGCTGCGGGTTCCTCTGCGGGTTAATCCCGCAGCGGAATTGATAAATCTGCAGGGCAAACCCGCTGCGGTTATTCCTGCAGATTTATCGCGGTTTGTTCCGCGGTTTCCGCTGCGTGATTACTCCTGTACTATTGATGCTGCATATGCAGCAATATGCAGCATCAATAGTAATGTAAAAAATAATAAAAATTGGTTATACTCACCCTCTGACGTCGCGATCTCCCCGGCGCTGCAAGCGGCTGTGCCGACAAGGACCTTCGTGACGTCACGGTCATGTGACCGCGGCGTCATCACGGTCATGTGACCGCGACGTCACCACAGGTCCTGTTCGGCACAGCAACTGAGACCGGACGCCGCGGGCAGCGCTGAGAGGTGAGTATAGCATGATTTTTTATTTTAATTCTTTTTTTTACACCCAAATATGGTTCCCAGGGCCTGGAGGAGAGTCTCCTCTCCTCCACCCCGGGTACCACCCGCACATTATCCGCTTAACTTCCCGCAACGTGGGCACAGCCCCATGCGGGAAGTTAGCGGTTCAATGCATTTCTATGGGTGCAGAATCGCTGCGATTCTGCACCAAGAAGTGACATGGTCCTTCTTTTTTTCTGCAGAAAATCCGCGCGGATTTTCCACAGAAAAAAAGGATCGTCGGCACAGCGGGTTTTGTTTTCCATTAGGTTACATTGTACTGTAACCTACATGGAAAAAGGATGCGGACCCGCAGCTGCAAAACAGCTGCGGGTCCGCAGCAAAACCCGCAGCGTGTGAACATAGTCTTAGTGTGACCACATTTTTACTATTGATGCTGCCTATGCAGCATCAATAGTAAAAACATATAATGTTAAAAATAATAATTAAAAAAAAATATATATTCTCACCTTCCGCCCCGGCCTTTCTCGGTCCTCACGACACTCCGGTCCCAAGAATGCATTGCGGCAATGACTGGAGATGACGTAGAGGTCTCGCGAGACCGCTACATCATCACGGATTATTGCTGCAATGCCTTACTGGGAACGGAGTGTCGTGACGAGCATCGGTAAAGGCCTTGGCCTGGATCCGGGGGCCGCCGGAAGGTGAGTATATAACTATATTTTATTTTAATTCTTTTAATTCTTTTTTTTTTTTTTTAACAGGGATATGGTGCTCACTCTGCTGTATACTTCGTGGGCTGTGTTATATACTGCATGGGCTGTGTTATATAGTACGTTGCTGTGCTATATACAACGTGGGCTGTGCTATATACTACGTAGCTGTGCAATATACTATGTGGCTGTGTTATAAACTGTGTGGGCTGTGTTATATACTGTGTGGGCTGTGTTATATACTACGTGGCTGTGCAATATAGTACGTGGTCTGTGCTTTATACTACATACATATTCTAGAATACCTCATGCGTTAGAATCGGGCCACCATCTAGTTTGATAATAATGGCACAAGTTACCTAATATGCTGTAATACAGATGTTTTATTTGCAGTGATTTACTTGTTTGAAAAATGTTAAATAATAATGAATTAAAAAACATAGCGCACACATTGGACAAGTCACACAAGCACAGCACACACCTCACATGTCACACAAGAACGCATCGAACAAGTCAAAGAAGCACGGCACACACATCAGACATGTCACACACGCACAGCGCACACATCACGGACATTCAGGACACATTTAACATATTCATCAGATAATCAATACACAGCCTGTGCACAATTATCAGAACAAATTATAGAACAAGTCACACTACTAGAAAAGCTTACCACTTACACGGAATGCCCATCAACAACAAGCACTGACTCTTCCGTTCAAGTGTAATCTGTGGTTTAATTTTCATGGCCATAAATTCCTAGGTACGGTGGTACACAAGTCTGAGCCCAGTGCTGTTTCCTAGTACTGAGAGCCTCCTTTCCCAACTGCACAGGATATATGTCTGTCCAGTTTTGCCCCAATAGACAATGTGAACCTACTCTTAGTCAGATAAATAAACATCAATCATCATCCATAGCCACTGACAAAGTGGAAACAACTGATTATCAATGGTAAATGTCAAGGGGTGTGATAAATCATGCTGTAACTAGTGATGAAGGATGAGTACCTGAAACAGCTATCTGTAAATGGGTATCTCTGTTCATGTTGCAATGCTTGGTAAATGATTGGACTAAAAAAAAATTGGCACCAGTGAGATATATATATTTTCCCCTACAATGTTGGGCCAAGGATATCGCACTAACTGTCCCGGGTAATGTCTGATTTCTCACACAGTGCAGGGGTTAACATGCTCAGTTGAGAGCTCATGGAAGCTTTCCTGCATTAAGGATCCCATCTGTGCACTGTTAGACACTACCATCACCTATATAATCTGGGCCCTGGCAAGCACTCATTGTCAGAGCTAGATTTTGCTGCATGGCTGGTGGTTGTTATTAAAGAATGCATTTGGTGGATTTGTGACTGTTGCTCGGTTTGGTTTAACCCCATCCTCCATTCCCCAGGTGTATACCTCTGTTGCTTGTGTCAGTATGTTTGTATGATTGGTATTTTCCTTTATCCCTGTTTGTATTACCTTTTTTGTCTGGTTGGTGCATTATGATACACTACTACTCCCTTCTTCACTGGGTGGGGGAAGGGTACAAACTGAAGGCAGATTCTGGAGCTAAGGCAAGTTACGTGGCCCCAGCATCTTCACCATCAGAAGTAATCCGGGGAACAGGGCGAGCTTGGGCACCTCAAGCGTTAGGGACAGGGAAAGAGACCCTGGTCCTGGGATAACCAACAACAGAGTCGAGACATTAATTATGCAGAATGGATGTTTTGACATTAAGTATGACACAACATTCAATACCATTAATTTGTTTGTTTGTTTTTTGTTTGTTTGTTTTTTAGGTGTTGAAATGCTATAAATTGAAGGAAAAACAGCATTTGTGCCTGTATATCACACAGGGCATTTGCTGAAGAAAAACGCTTGAAGCTACTACCATCAGCTCAGCAAATATTTTTCAGGAAATAGCTTGTATAAAAAAAAGAAAAAAGAAAAAAAAAGGCCTATTTTGTTTTTTTCTTTAACCTGAACTGCTCAAATCAAGTATAACCCAAAGACATTTTATAAGATTACAAGTAAAGCACCACAAGCATGTCTAGAAGACCAGTCACGTCTCTGAAGACACCCACACAAACTGTGCACTTAAATGCCAACGCTGAGCCAGATTCAGACTAAGTAGTTGGAAATGTACTGCACTCGCGTACCTAGATCTGAAGCGCTATGTGGCTGATCAGGATGAATATTCACAATCCCCACAGCTACTGACGTCAGCCGTAATGTACCATGACAATCTAATATATAAAGCTGAATGTGTGTGTGTGTGTATGTATGTATGTATGTATGTATGTCCGGGATTGGCATCTGAACCGTAGCAGCTACAGCCACAAAATTTTGCACAGTCACACGTCTGGACCCCGAGAGCGTCATAGGCTATGTTGTGAGGTGAAATTTTAACCCCGCGCTTTCCAATTCACCAAACAATTTTGCCCCTATCTACATAATGGGGAAAAAGTGAAAGGAAAAGTGTTGGAGGCGTCGCAGCTACAGGCACAAAATTTTGCACAGTCACACGTCTGGACCCTGAGAGCGTCAAAGCTATATTGTGAGGTGAAATTTTAACCCCGCGCTTTCCAAGTCACCAAACAATTTTGCCCCTATCTACATAATGGGGAAAAAATGAAAGGAAAAGTGTTGGAGGCAAATTAACAGCTGCCAGATGTGAACAAGGGGGACTTAAAGAATGACAGCGATGGCACCAAAGAGTATATACTGTACAGTTGCTAAGGTGGGGCCCCAACATGGGATAATCACACCACCACGGGGATATGAACACACACACAAAATGCGCCACACACTACCACGTGCTCGAACACATATACCACCCTCAGTGCACATTTCACCACACATACACCAACCTCGCCACATAAAAGTAGAAACACAAAAGTCGCCGCTCAAAACTCGCCACGCGCAAAACTCTCCACATGCAAAACTCGCCACACGTGCAAAACTCGCCACACGCAAAACTTGCACACGCAGAAAAATTGCCACACGCAGAAAAATTGCCACATGCACAAAAGTTGCAACACATGCAAAAGTTGCCTCACACAAAACTTGCACATACTCAAAAGGCACCACACATAAAACTCGCCACGCGCAAAACTCGCCATGCGCAAAACTTGCTGCACACAACTTGCTACACTAACCTGTCACATGCAACTCGACACACAAAAAGTTGCTACACGCATGTCGCCACACAAAACTCATCTCACAAAAGTCCCTACATGCATGTCGCCACACGCAACTCAACACACACAACTTGACACACGAAACTCGCCCTAAAACACACACAAGTCTGGTATCCTTCAAAAATAAAAATCTGATTAATAAGCAGACAAACTACAAGAGCAACAAATGTACCATATAGGAATCCGGCAGCTGTCAGTCACATGACCAGTCTATTATGTGTATGTGTGAGCTAATATATACTGCCAGGGGGTGGGCTTACTGTTGGCTGGGGATTTATCAGGCTGCCATTTTAGCTTACAAATACTGAGGTAAAAATACTGACCAAATAACGTGTGAACGAGGGCTAATACAGGAGGAGATGGCATACAGCTATATACTATATACAGGAGATGACACACAGGTATATACTATTTACAGGGGAGATGACACACAGGTATATACTATATACAGGAGGAGATGACACACAGATATATACTATATACAGGAGAGATGACACACAGGTATATACTATATAGAGGAGGAGATGACATACAGGTACATACTACATACAGGAGGAGATGACATACAGGTATATACTATATACAGGAGGAGATGACACACAGGTATATACTATATACAGGAGCAGATTACCTACAGGTATATAGTATATACAGGAGGAGATGACACAGGTATATGCTATGTATAGGAGGAGATGACATACAGGTATATACTATATACAGGAGATGACACACAGATATATACTATATATAGGTGAGATGACACACAGGTATATACTATATACAGGAGATTACATACAGGTATATCTAATATATAAAGCTGAATGTGTGTATGTATGTATGTGTGTATGTCCGGGATTGGCATCTGTACCGTCGCAGCTACAGCCACAAAATTTTGCACAGTCACACGTCTGGACCCCGAGAGCGTCATAGGCTATGTTGTGAGGTGAAATTTTAACCCCGCGCGTTCCAATTCACCAAACAATTTTGCTCCTATCTACATAATGGGGAAAAAGTGAAGGGAAAAGTGTTGGAGGAAAATTGACAGCTGCCAGATGTGAACAATGAGGACTTAAAGAATGAGAGCGATGGCGACAAAGAGTATATACCGTACAGTTGCTAAGGTGGGGCCCCGACATGGGATACTCACCACACACGGGGATATGAACACAAACACAAAATGCGCCACACACTACCACGTGCTTGAACACATATACCACCCTCAGCACACATTTCACCACACACACACACCAACCTCGCCACATAAAAGTCGAAACACAAAAGTCACCACTCAAAACTCGCTACATGCAAAACTCGCCATATGCAAAACTAGGCTCACGCAAAACTCGCCACACGTGCAAAACTCACCTCATGGAAAACTCACCTCATGCAAAACTTGCACACACAGAAAAATTGCCACATGTACAAAAGTTGCACCACATGCAAAAGTTGCCTCACACAAAACTTGCACATACTCAAAATGCACCACACATAAAACTCGCCACGCGCAAAACTCGCCATGCACAAATCTTGCTGCACACAACTTGCTACACTAACCTGTCACATGCAACTCAACACACAAAATGTTGCTACACGCATGTCGCCACACAAAACTCATCTCACAAAAGTCGCTACATGCATGTCGCCACACGCAACTCAACACACACAACTTGACACATAAAACTCGCCCTAAAACACACACAAGTCTGGTATTGTCCTTCAAAAATAAAAATCTGATTAATAAGCAAACTACAAGAGCAACAAATGTACCATATAGGAAATACGGCAGCTGTCAGTCACATGACCTGTCTATTATGTGTATGTGTGAGCTAATATATACTGCCAGGGGGGAGGGCTTCCTGTTGGCTGGGGATTTATCAGGCTGCCAATAGCAACCAATCACAGCTCAGCTTCTATTTTGCTACAGTTAATTAACCTGAGCTCTGATTGGTTAATATAGGCAACAAAGACATTCTCAGTATAACAAAGCTAATATATGTTGTGAAATGCTTCTATTTGCTTAGTTTTTGCCTTTTAATAATTACATTTCTATCTATTTGTTTTGTGGTTTTTGTGTGCAGAATAAATTTTTGTTAACACATTCTATTTTGCTAACAGCAGTCATTAACCCGGGCGAAGCCGGGTAGTACAGCTAGTCTAATATATAAAGCTGAATGTGTGTGTGTGTGTATGTATGTATGTATGTATGTATGTCCGGGATTGGCATCTGAACCGTAGCAGCTACAGCCACAAAATTTTGCACAGTCACACGTCTGGACCCCGAGAGCGTCATAGGCTATGTTGTGAGGTGAAATTTTAACCCCGCGCTTTCCAATTCACCAAACAATTTTGCCCCTATCTACATAATGGGGAAAAAGTGAAAGGAAAAGTGTTGGAGGCGTCGCAGCTACAGGCACAAAATTTTGCACAGTCACACGTCTGGACCCTGAGAGCGTCAAAGCTATATTGTGAGGTGAAATTTTAACCCCGCGCTTTCCAAGTCACCAAACAATTTTGCCCCTATCTACATAATGGGGAAAAAATGAAAGGAAAAGTGTTGGAGGCAAATTAACAGCTGCCAGATGTGAACAAGGGGGACTTAAAGAATGACAGCGATGGCACCAAAGAGTATATACTGTACAGTTGCTAAGGTGGGGCCCCAACATGGGATAATCACACCACCACGGGGATATGAACACACACACAAAATGCGCCACACACTACCACGTGCTCGAACACATATACCACCCTCAGTGCACATTTCACCACACATACACCAACCTCGCCACATAAAAGTAGAAACACAAAAGTCGCCGCTCAAAACTCGCCACGCGCAAAACTCTCCACATGCAAAACTCGCCACACGTGCAAAACTCGCCACACGCAAAACTTGCACACGCAGAAAAATTGCCACACGCAGAAAAATTGCCACATGCACAAAAGTTGCAACACATGCAAAAGTTGCCTCACACAAAACTTGCACATACTCAAAAGGCACCACACATAAAACTCGCCACGCGCAAAACTCGCCATGCGCAAAACTTGCTGCACACAACTTGCTACACTAACCTGTCACATGCAACTCGACACACAAAAAGTTGCTACACGCATGTCGCCACACAAAACTCATCTCACAAAAGTCCCTACATGCATGTCGCCACACGCAACTCAACACACACAACTTGACACACGAAACTCGCCCTAAAACACACACAAGTCTGGTATCCTTCAAAAATAAAAATCTGATTAATAAGCAGACAAACTACAAGAGCAACAAATGTACCATATAGGAATCCGGCAGCTGTCAGTCACATGACCAGTCTATTATGTGTATGTGTGAGCTAATATATACTGCCAGGGGGTGGGCTTACTGTTGGCTGGGGATTTATCAGGCTGCCATTTTAGCTTACAAATACTGAGGTAAAAATACTGACCAAATAACGTGTGAACGAGGGCTAATACAGGAGGAGATGGCATACAGCTATATACTATATACAGGAGATGACACACAGGTATATACTATTTACAGGGGAGATGACACACAGGTATATACTATATACAGGAGGAGATGACACACAGATATATACTATATACAGGAGAGATGACACACAGGTATATACTATATAGAGGAGGAGATGACATACAGGTACATACTACATACAGGAGGAGATGACATACAGGTATATACTATATACAGGAGGAGATGACACACAGGTATATACTATATACAGGAGCAGATTACCTACAGGTATATAGTATATACAGGAGGAGATGACACAGGTATATGCTATGTATAGGAGGAGATGACATACAGGTATATACTATATACAGGAGATGACACACAGATATATACTATATATAGGTGAGATGACACACAGGTATATACTATATACAGGAGATTACATACAGGTATATCTAATATATAAAGCTGAATGTGTGTATGTATGTATGTGTGTATGTCCGGGATTGGCATCTGTACCGTCGCAGCTACAGCCACAAAATTTTGCACAGTCACACGTCTGGACCCCGAGAGCGTCATAGGCTATGTTGTGAGGTGAAATTTTAACCCCGCGCGTTCCAATTCACCAAACAATTTTGCTCCTATCTACATAATGGGGAAAAAGTGAAGGGAAAAGTGTTGGAGGAAAATTGACAGCTGCCAGATGTGAACAATGAGGACTTAAAGAATGAGAGCGATGGCGACAAAGAGTATATACCGTACAGTTGCTAAGGTGGGGCCCCGACATGGGATACTCACCACACACGGGGATATGAACACAAACACAAAATGCGCCACACACTACCACGTGCTTGAACACATATACCACCCTCAGCACACATTTCACCACACACACACACCAACCTCGCCACATAAAAGTCGAAACACAAAAGTCACCACTCAAAACTCGCTACATGCAAAACTCGCCATATGCAAAACTAGGCTCACGCAAAACTCGCCACACGTGCAAAACTCACCTCATGGAAAACTCACCTCATGCAAAACTTGCACACACAGAAAAATTGCCACATGTACAAAAGTTGCACCACATGCAAAAGTTGCCTCACACAAAACTTGCACATACTCAAAATGCACCACACATAAAACTCGCCACGCGCAAAACTCGCCATGCACAAATCTTGCTGCACACAACTTGCTACACTAACCTGTCACATGCAACTCAACACACAAAATGTTGCTACACGCATGTCGCCACACAAAACTCATCTCACAAAAGTCGCTACATGCATGTCGCCACACGCAACTCAACACACACAACTTGACACATAAAACTCGCCCTAAAACACACACAAGTCTGGTATTGTCCTTCAAAAATAAAAATCTGATTAATAAGCAAACTACAAGAGCAACAAATGTACCATATAGGAAATACGGCAGCTGTCAGTCACATGACCTGTCTATTATGTGTATGTGTGAGCTAATATATACTGCCAGGGGGGAGGGCTTCCTGTTGGCTGGGGATTTATCAGGCTGCCAATAGCAACCAATCACAGCTCAGCTTCTATTTTGCTACAGTTAATTAACCTGAGCTCTGATTGGTTAATATAGGCAACAAAGACATTCTCAGTATAACAAAGCTAATATATGTTGTGAAATGCTTCTATTTGCTTAGTTTTTGCCTTTTAATAATTACATTTCTATCTATTTGTTTTGTGGTTTTTGTGTGCAGAATAAATTTTTGTTAACACATTCTATTTTGCTAACAGCAGTCATTAACCCGGGCGAAGCCGGGTAGTACAGCTAGTCTAATATATAAAGCTGAATGTGTGTGTGTGTGTATGTATGTATGTATGTATGTATGTCCGGGATTGGCATCTGAACCGTAGCAGCTACAGCCACAAAATTTTGCACAGTCACACGTCTGGACCCCGAGAGCGTCATAGGCTATGTTGTGAGGTGAAATTTTAACCCCGCGCTTTCCAATTCACCAAACAATTTTGCCCCTATCTACATAATGGGGAAAAAGTGAAAGGAAAAGTGTTGGAGGCGTCGCAGCTACAGGCACAAAATTTTGCACAGTCACACGTCTGGACCCTGAGAGCGTCAAAGCTATATTGTGAGGTGAAATTTTAACCCCGCGCTTTCCAAGTCACCAAACAATTTTGCCCCTATCTACATAATGGGGAAAAAATGAAAGGAAAAGTGTTGGAGGCAAATTAACAGCTGCCAGATGTGAACAAGGGGGACTTAAAGAATGACAGCGATGGCACCAAAGAGTATATACTGTACAGTTGCTAAGGTGGGGCCCCAACATGGGATAATCACACCACCACGGGGATATGAACACACACACAAAATGCGCCACACACTACCACGTGCTCGAACACATATACCACCCTCAGTGCACATTTCACCACACATACACCAACCTCGCCACATAAAAGTAGAAACACAAAAGTCGCCGCTCAAAACTCGCCACGCGCAAAACTCTCCACATGCAAAACTCGCCACACGTGCAAAACTCGCCACACGCAAAACTTGCACACGCAGAAAAATTGCCACACGCAGAAAAATTGCCACATGCACAAAAGTTGCAACACATGCAAAAGTTGCCTCACACAAAACTTGCACATACTCAAAAGGCACCACACATAAAACTCGCCACGCGCAAAACTCGCCATGCGCAAAACTTGCTGCACACAACTTGCTACACTAACCTGTCACATGCAACTCGACACACAAAAAGTTGCTACACGCATGTCGCCACACAAAACTCATCTCACAAAAGTCCCTACATGCATGTCGCCACACGCAACTCAACACACACAACTTGACACACGAAACTCGCCCTAAAACACACACAAGTCTGGTATCCTTCAAAAATAAAAATCTGATTAATAAGCAGACAAACTACAAGAGCAACAAATGTACCATATAGGAATCCGGCAGCTGTCAGTCACATGACCAGTCTATTATGTGTATGTGTGAGCTAATATATACTGCCAGGGGGTGGGCTTACTGTTGGCTGGGGATTTATCAGGCTGCCATTTTAGCTTACAAATACTGAGGTAAAAATACTGACCAAATAACGTGTGAACGAGGGCTAATACAGGAGGAGATGGCATACAGCTATATACTATATACAGGAGATGACACACAGGTATATACTATTTACAGGGGAGATGACACACAGGTATATACTATATACAGGAGGAGATGACACACAGATATATACTATATACAGGAGAGATGACACACAGGTATATACTATATAGAGGAGGAGATGACATACAGGTACATACTACATACAGGAGGAGATGACATACAGGTATATACTATATACAGGAGGAGATGACACACAGGTATATACTATATACAGGAGCAGATTACCTACAGGTATATAGTATATACAGGAGGAGATGACACAGGTATATGCTATGTATAGGAGGAGATGACATACAGGTATATACTATATACAGGAGATGACACACAGATATATACTATATATAGGTGAGATGACACACAGGTATATACTATATACAGGAGATTACATACAGGTATATCTAATATATAAAGCTGAATGTGTGTATGTATGTATGTGTGTATGTCCGGGATTGGCATCTGTACCGTCGCAGCTACAGCCACAAAATTTTGCACAGTCACACGTCTGGACCCCGAGAGCGTCATAGGCTATGTTGTGAGGTGAAATTTTAACCCCGCGCGTTCCAATTCACCAAACAATTTTGCTCCTATCTACATAATGGGGAAAAAGTGAAGGGAAAAGTGTTGGAGGAAAATTGACAGCTGCCAGATGTGAACAATGAGGACTTAAAGAATGAGAGCGATGGCGACAAAGAGTATATACCGTACAGTTGCTAAGGTGGGGCCCCGACATGGGATACTCACCACACACGGGGATATGAACACAAACACAAAATGCGCCACACACTACCACGTGCTTGAACACATATACCACCCTCAGCACACATTTCACCACACACACACACCAACCTCGCCACATAAAAGTCGAAACACAAAAGTCACCACTCAAAACTCGCTACATGCAAAACTCGCCATATGCAAAACTAGGCTCACGCAAAACTCGCCACACATGCAAAACTCACCTCATGGAAAACTCACCTCATGCAAAACTTGCACACACAGAAAAATTGCCACATGTACAAAAGTTGCACCACATGCAAAAGTTGCCTCACACAAAACTTGCACATACTCAAAATGCACCACACATAAAACTCGCCACGCGCAAAACTCGCCATGCACAAATCTTGCTGCACACAACTTGCTACACTAACCTGTCACATGCAACTCAACACACAAAATGTTGCTACACGCATGTCGCCACACAAAACTCATCTCACAAAAGTCGCTACATGCATGTCGCCACACGCAACTCAACACACACAACTTGACACATAAAACTCGCCCTAAAACACACACAAGTCTGGTATTGTCCTTCAAAAATAAAAATCTGATTAATAAGCAAACTACAAGAGCAACAAATGTACCATATAGGAAATACGGCAGCTGTCAGTCACATGACCTGTCTATTATGTGTATGTGTGAGCTAATATATACTGCCAGGGGGGAGGGCTTCCTGTTGGCTGGGGATTTATCAGGCTGCCAATAGCAACCAATCACAGCTCAGCTTCTATTTTGCTACAGTTAATTAACCTGAGCTCTGATTGGTTAATATAGGCAACAAAGACATTCTCAGTATAACAAAGCTAATATATGTTGTGAAATGCTTCTATTTGCTTAGTTTTTGCCTTTTAATAATTACATTTCTATCTATTTGTTTTGTGGTTTTTGTGTGCAGAATAAATTTTTGTTAACACATTCTATTTTGCTAACAGCAGTCATTAACCCGGGCGAAGCCGGGTAGTACAGCTAGTCTAATATATAAAGCTGAATGTGTGTGTGTGTGTATGTATGTATGTATGTATGTATGTATGTCCGGGATTGGCATCTGAACCGTTGCAGCTACAGCCACAAAATTTTGCACAGTCACACGTCTGGACCCCGAGAGCGTCATAGGCTATGTTGTGAGGTGAAATTTTAACCCCGCGCTTTCCAATTCACCAAAAAATTTTGCCCCTATCTACATAATGGGGAAAAAATGAAAGGAAAAGTGTTGGAGGCAAATTAACAGCTGCCAGATGTGAACAAGGGGGACTTAAAGAATGAGAGCGATGGCGCCAAAGAGTATATACTGTACAGTTGCTAAGGTGGGGCCCCAACATGGGATAATCACCACACCACCACGGGGATATGAACACACACACAAAAGGCACCACACACTACCACGTGCTCGAACACATATACCACCCTCAGCGCACATTTCACCACACATACACCAACCTCGCCACATAAAAGTCGAAACACAAAAATCGCCGCTCAAAACTCGCCACGCGCAAAACTCTCCACATGCAAAACTCGCCACACGTGCAAAACTCACCTCATGGAAAACTCGCCACACGCAAAACTTGCACACGCGGAAAAATTGTCACATGCACAAAAGTTGCAACACATGCAAAAGTTGCCTCACACAAAACTTGCACATACTGAAAAGGCACCACACATAAAACTCGCCACGCGCAAAACTCGCCATGCGCAAACCTTGCTGCACACAACTTGCTACACTAACCTGTCACATGCAACTCGACACACAAAAAGTCGCTACACGCATGTCGCCACACAAAACTTATCTCACAAAAGTCACTACAGGCATGTCGCCACACGCAACTCAACACACACAACTTGACACACGAAACTCGCTCTAAACACACACAAGTCTGGTATTATCCTTCAAAAATAAAAATCTGTTTAATAAGCAGACAAACTACAAGAGCAACAAATGTACCATATAGGAATCCGGCAGCTGTCAGTCACATGACCTGTCTATTATGTGTATGTGTGAGCTAATATATACTGCCAGGGGGTGGGCTTACTGTTGGCTGGGGATTTATCAGGCTGCCAATTTATCTTACAAATACTGAGGTAAAAATACTGACCAAATAACGTGTGAACGAGGTCTAATACAGGAGGAGATGTCATACAGATATATACTATATACAGGAGGAGATGACACACAGGTATATACTATTTACAGGGGAGATGACACACAGGTATATACTATATACAGGAGCAGATTACCTACAGGTATATAGTATATACAGGAGGAGATGACATACAGGTATATGCTATGTATAGGAATAGATGACACACAGATATATACTATATATAGGTGAGATGACACACAGGTATATACTATATACAGGAGGAGATTACATACAGGTATATACTATATATAGGAGGAGATGACATACAAAAAAAAAAAGGAATATAGTCAGCTTACCGGTCTTAGACGAAAACCCCAGACCTGCCAACGCCCAGCACGGTTCGGGGTGAGCGCCCACAGCAAATGAAGACAAAAAGAGAAATGATCCAGCTGGAGGTGGAGGCAGTTCAGACTTTGTGAGACTTTATTAGACAACTAAAGCGATAAATAGTTCTTCAAAATGAAAAATCTTTACATAGCAAACACCTGGCACACCAGTGAGGAGGATCAACGCGTTTCAACTATGAAGTCTTACTCATGATCTCAGATGGGAAATGGGATGATGGGAAAATAAGAGAAGTGAGGTGCTATAACTAACCACAGATATTTACTATGCCCAGGCAACGCCGGGCTCTTCAGCTAGTCTAATATATAAAGCTGAATGTGTGTATGTGTGTATGTCCGGGATTGGCATCTGAACCGTCACAGCTACAGTCACAAAATTTTGCACAGTCACACGTCTGGACCCCGAGAGCGTCACAGGCTATGTTGTGAGGTGAAATTTTAACCCCGCGCTTTCCAATTCACCAAACAATTTTGCCCCTATCTACATAATGGGGAAAAAGTGAAAGGAAAAGTGTTGGAGGCGTCGCAGCTACAGGCACAAAATTTTGCACAGTCACACGTCTGGACCCCGAAAGCGTCATAGGCTATGTTGTGAGGTGAAATTTTAACCCTGCGCTTTCCAATTCACCAAACAATTTTGCCCCTATCTACATAATGGGGAAAAAATGAAAGGAAAAGTGTTGGAGGCAAATTAACAGCTGCCAGATGTGAACAAGGGGGACTTAAAGAATGAGAGCGATGGCGCCAAAGAGTATATACTGTACAGTTGCTAAGGTGGGGCCCCAACATGGGATAATCACCACACCACCACGGGGATATGAACACACACACAAAATGCGCCACACACTACCACGTGCTCGAACACATATACCACCCTCAGCGCACATTTCACCACACATACACCAACCTTGCCACATAAAAGTCGAAACACAAAAGTCGCCACTCAAAACTCGCCACGCGCAAAACTCTCCACATGCAAAACTCGCCACACGTGCAAAACTCACCTCATGGAAAACTCGCCACACGCAAAACTTGCACACGCGGAAAAATTGCCACATGCACAAAAGTTGCAACACATGCAAAAGTTGCCTCACACAAAACTTGCACATACTCAAAAGGCACCACACATAAAACTCGCCACGCGCAAAACTCGCCATGCGCAAAACTTGCTGCACACAACTTGCTACACTAACCTGTCACATGCAACTCGACACACAAAGTTGCTACACGCATGTCGCCACACAAAACTCATCTCACAAAAGTCGCTACATGCATGTCGCCACACGCAACTCAACACACACAACTTGACACACGAAACTCGCCCTAAAACACACACAAGTCTGGTATTATCCTTCAAAAATAAAAATCTGATTAATAAGCAGACAAACTACAAGAGCAACAAATGTACCATATAGGAATCCGGCAGCTGTCAGTCACATGACCAGTCTATTATGTGTATGTGTGAGCTAATATATACTGCCGGGGGTGGGCTTACTGTTGGCTGGGGATTTATCAGGCTGCCAATTTAGCTTACAAATACTGAGGTAAAAATACTGACCAAATAACGTGTGAACGAGGTCTAATACAGGAGGAGATGACATACAGATATATACTATATACAGGAGGAGATGACACACAGGTATATACTATTTACAGGGGAGATGACACACAGGTATATACTATATACAGGAGGAGATGACACACAGATATATACTATATACAGGAGAGATGACACACAGGTATATACTATATAGAGGAGGAGATGACATACAGGTACATACTACATACAGGAGGAGATGACATACAGGTATATACTATATAACAGGAGGAGATGACACACAGGTATATACTATATACAGGAGCAGATTACCTACAGGTATATAGTATATACAGGAGGAGATGACATACAGGTATATGCTATGTATAGGAGGAGATGACATACAGGTATATACTATATACAGGAGGAGATGACACACAGATATATACTATATATAGGTGAGATGACACACAGGAATATACTATATACAGGAGGAGATTACATACAGGTATATACTATATATAGGAGGAGATGACATACAGGTGTATACTATATACAGGGGAGATGACACACAGCATGTATATACTATATACAGGGGAGATGACATACAGGTATATACTATATACAGGAGATGACATACAGGTGTATACTATATATAAGGGAGATGACAAACATGTATATACTGAGGTGAAAATGAGAGGTGTGAGGTGAAAATGAAAAGGTGTGAGTGCAAAATGAGAGGAGTGAGGGAAAATAGTGGAGTGATCGGAAAATGACAGATGTGAGGTCGAAATGACAAGTGTTAGGGGGGAATGAGAGGAGTGAGGGGGAAAATAAGAGGAGTGAGGGGGAAAATGAGAGGTGTGAGGGAGAAAATGAGAGATGTGAGGGGGAAAATGAAAGATGTGAGGGGGAAAATGAGAGGCGTGATGGGAAAATAAGAAAAGTGAGGTGCTATAACTAACCACAGATATTTACTATGCCCAGGCAACGCCGGGCTCTTCAGCTAGTAGGATTATAAAGAGTCTACATTATCAAGCTTCTTGTGTGGGAGAGGCACTTTGTAGGTTTTTTTTATGTTCTTCTTTAACATTTATTTTTAATTATAATCATTTATTGAGTTTGTATTTTTTCTTTTTGAAGCACAGGTGCACGTTACACGGGGTTACGGTTACATGAGACAATGCATTTTTGGCACTCCGGAGAGAAGAAAATGAACTAAGATCAGGCAGTCTATGCAGATGGCTCTCAACCATTGTAGTTTTTGGAAGTTGTAAAAAAGCTATTCTGTTTCCCCAATTCCCATAATCTACAACTCTCTGTAGTGCCGATTGGGGAAGAATGGCGTAGCAGGGTTTTGGGGCCAACCATGTCTTTAGCAAAAGGTCATCAACTCTTCAACATCAATTCAAGAACCTGAAAAAAAAAAAAACATTCTATTCTTCTCTTAGTAACAATTATTCTTCAGCTCAGTGCCCACAAAAGGACGAGTGTAGGGTAAACCACTATAGCCTATACAAAAATACAATGGGCTCACTTAAAGAGATTGTCCGATATTCAAAACATTTTCTATTTCTTAAAAAGAAGAATTTTTACAATTTATAGCTATTTATTTCTCTTCCGTTCCTTAGATGTCTCAACTTCTTGTCTCTTAATATTTTTCAGTTTCCAATGTCCCATTTGTAACGCCCAATGGAATCTCAAATGAAACGTCAATGACATCCGCTATGGGGCTGGTCCTGGTGCTTTGTCCTTCATCTTCCTTTTTCCTAGTAAAACCATGCATCTCAGGCCCAGTGCAAACAGAGTTCTTTACTGAACATATGACAATTGCATATAAATGAGCATTCTCTGTATGGCCAGGTACAGACGGCTGTATGTTCTCCATCATAGAACAACGATACGATAATGCTAATCACCCTCCGAACATACTCTGATCAGTGTAAGATATGTTTTTCTTGGATGTGGAGAATTAAAGAATTTAAAAAAAAAAAAGTTTGAGGGCGTAGTAAGTTATCACCCTCTGAGGTCAGAGAGGGCCGGAGGAACAAAAAAAACAGACACTATGTATGTTAAAGTTCCTCTTTGGAGGTGAAACCTTTGGAATCCCTTTTATTACAGTGGCAGTAGGAAACAACCAATAAGATATAGTCTAGGAAAAGTAATATAAAACCACTCAAACTACATAATTCATATCATATACAGAATTGGTAATTAATTACGGTACATTATCTATTACAGAAATTACCGTATATGATTTACTGTTAATGCATAAAAAAAAAAAAGCTTCCGCAAATATATTTTTGGCTGTATTTACAGTAGTTGAGTCGGTTCTCTGACAAGAAGTCTACTTGCATGATACTGTGGTTCAATCATTCCAGAAGGCTACAAACTGTAAAGCGCTGTGGCATAGGTTAGCGCTATATAAAAATAAAGATTATTATTATTAAGGCTGAATCAGAGCAAAGCTTATGATACCAAATAGTAAAGCAAAGCAATATATAAAATGTTGGAGTTTTTTTTATAACTGCAAAACAAATATGTTCACAAATGCATATTGATTTCTTTTGATCGTAGTCAGAGAGAAAGCTTCTTCCCCTCCCTCATGCTCAGACATTATTCCCTGTGTGGGCATAGGGGAGAGAAGCAGAAAAATTCACTGTCTGAGAATGTCTATAAGACAGAATGAACGATGCAGATAAGCCAGGACTTCAGCATGAAGTTAAAGATGGAAGAAAGCAAAAAAAAAGTGATAGTCATATTACAAAGATTCATAAGTTTACGAAGGCTGATCAATATTAAATTAAAAAAAGTGGACTTGATCTTTAAAAATAAATAAAAAAGAAAAATAATTGTATACCCCAAAAATGTAAACCCTAAGCTGGAACCTTAAAATTTAAACAGAACAAACAATACAAAAAAAAGTGTTTTTAGTAATCCAACCAGGCCCCATGATAACATACCTTTCATTGTCCTCTTGGGTCTGGGTACACATGTCAGAGTTTCACAGTGTAGGACTGAGATTTTAGGACCACCTGCCACCCATATGCCCATGTTGAATTTGGGTCAGGAGAACCACGGCCGGTCTGTATAAAGACTGTGAAACTCGGCCGTGAGAGCCAGCAATTCTACTGGACAACACTTGTACGTAACGCCCAGGTTTGGAAAATAAATGACCAATAGTCTTCTGGATTGTCTGGAGACCAGATGTGGTACGTGGGACACTCCTGTTCTCCTGGGAGAATCGGCACTCACTGTAATCTAAATAACCCCAAAATATTATACTGGATAAATCAATTCTAAACATATCAGTTAAGCAGATCGCTCCATTATGTCTTCATAAACACTTTATAGTACTGTGTGGAACTATTTACAGATCTTTCTGCATAAATCTGAAGTTTTTCGCTTCACTGTTGGAACATAATTGTCTCAAAGGCTTCAATATTTACATTCTGAAACCAAACCAACTGCGAAAGTAATAGGCGAAGCTGTAATCCATCTGACGAAGGAGCGCACAATAACGCTTATTTACTGCAATTCTGTTAGACTCAAGCCTAGAGCAGGAAATAAATCCAAATCTGGATCTCTAAGTTACAAACCTAAGAAACACTGGAGACTTGCTTTCACAGAAATTGTGTTTGATCAAGTGTTTATACCCACAGTCCCTGGACGCTTTACTGAAAATCCATTTTGTACTGTGCGGAATGAGTATAGGGATGTCCCACTTGACGTTCCATCATCCTTGGTTAAAGGAAAAATCTCCTAAATTCTGTAGAGTGTAAGTGATATTGAATATGATGCAACCCTGCTTCCCCAACAGCCATAGACACTTAGATCAGATTATCATGTTTTCCTCAGCTGCTCTTCATCAATCAGAGTTAAAGTGTATGTGGCTCATGGAATCTTCCATTAAAGGGAATTTGTCAGCAAGATCATCCCCCAATCCACATATATGGTCATGCAGATCTTTAAAAGCTAAATCCATCAACACCTTTATATCTTCTATCTGTTGCTGCATTCCCGAGAAATCTGCATTATCATTTATATATAAATGAGAGGTTAAGTGCTCTGGGCTTGACAGAGAACTTCCCAGGCCTCTGTCTCCGAGGTTATTTTTCTGCCTTACACCGACATCATTAGCTTGATTGAAAGCTCATTGTTTGGGCCAGGGGCAAGGAAATCAGACAGTGAGCTTTCAATCAACCTAAAGAGGCTGTTGCTAGACAAGCAAAAAACCTCAGAGGCAGAGGCTTGGGAAGTGCTCTGCCATGCCCAGAGCACTAAATGCCTATTTTTCATATGGATTAAAACACCGATTTCTCAAAAATGCAGAAACAGATAAAAGATACTAGAGTGCTGATGGATTTAGCTTTCAAGACCTGGATGTCTAAATGTGCAGATAGGGAAGAGGTTAATCGTATGGACAGATTCCTTTTTAATATTCTACACATATTTTGGTTTGGGTCCTGAAACCTACTGGAATATTCAGCATCATAAACTTATGACCTCCTAAATCCTCCTGAAGACTAAGCAACCATAAGCACGAAACCACCCAGGAAGTGTACATATATGACAAACCTTAAAAAAAAACCTAAACCTAAATAAGTCCATCAAGTCTAATCTACAGTATAATCTCCTACTGTTATGGTCTAGAGCTGCGGTCCCAACCTTTCACACCTTGAGAGCCACATTCAACTTTGAGGGATGTTCCAAGCCACGTCCAGTGCCATCCTTCCCCCTCGAGTAGTGACAGTAAGAATCCATCATTACTGGTGTGATGACATCCAAAGCTTCCTCGTAGAAAACACATCGAGACAGTCTTTCCCCTCCCATATAGGCGGTGTACTTAAATCCAAGGGTTCCCACTTTAACCCTATTTGGTAGTCCTATATCAGGTGGACTTACCACACCATTGCATCCAAGCAACCCTCTGACTGACAGTATCATATCTCTGGCTTACAATATTTATCTTCTGGAGACCTCCTCACTTGAAGACCATCTGGACACTTGATCTGGTAGCTAGACCTGGTGCTAATGTACCAAACTGGCAGGCAGTGGTTAGCCACACAACGGGCCTGCGAGCCACATGTGTCTCCCGAGCCTCAGATTGGGGACCCATGGTCTAGAGCAGTGTTTCCCAACTCCGGTCCTCAAGAGCCACCAACAGGTCAAGTTTTCTGGATTTCCTTAGTATTGCCCAGGTGATGCAATTATTACCTCTTCAATACTAAGGAAATCCTGAAAACATGACCTGTTGGTGGCTCTTGAGGACCGGAGTTGGGGAACACTGGTCTAGAGGATTAAAGTGATCCTTGGATCAATGACCCATCGAAAAAAATATATAGAACTCATAAACTCAAGACAATAATCCAAGTCCCTGTATGTATAGATGACATATCACCTAAGAAGGGCTCTCCCAGGTTGAGGTCTCTAGCCTGTATGTATACATGTGCGTGCATGTATGTTTATGTGCGAGTGTCCAAAAATTGTGAGTTTCTGATAACACACCTCAAGGGTCAAAAGAATGCAAAAAAATTTGAGTATTACTGAACAGTAGATATATTTTTCTCCAGTACTTGGCCCCGCTCCACATTTTATGGATCTCCGCTCCACACTAGTATTATAGATATTACTTCCACTACTCAAATTCTTGCTTACAATGAATTTCTGGACAAGCTGTTAAATAAATTGGCAGTTAAAGAAATGTTTTAGAGGGAATTCACATTATGATTATTTTACAGATCAGAGCATCAATATTTTGCTATTCAACAAAGTAACATGAGAATTATCCACTAAAGCAGATGTTTAGCAAAACAACCTCCACAAAGCTAAGAAAACAACAAACAAGGTGACATGTGACAAAGGGTAAAAATCTGTTTTTATTGTCTGTTATTTAAGGGAATCTGTCGCAGGTTTTTGCTATGTAATCTGAGGACAACATGAGGTAGGGGCTAAAACACAGAATTCAGGGATGTGTCATTTATCAGGCTGTGTACTGTTGATTCAATGCAGTGTAGTGTTTTATCACCAGGAGTTTATCATTGCCTGGACTACAGCTCCTGTGAGTCCTGGTCTGACCACGCCCCCTCCTCTGATAAGCAGCTCACTATCAATATACAATATACACAGAAAGCTGTTGTGTGGCAGGGGCAGCTTTCTGAACTCAACTACAACTAAATACTGATTGCATCACAACTGCTTCACCCAGTAAACTAAGTATCACATCGCTGGAATCAGGGTCTCTTTTCCTACATTATGCTGCTCTCAGATCATGTAGCAAACACCTGGTGACAGATTCCCTTTAAGGCTTTCAGATACATTAAGAGAAATTTATCATGCTAAATGAGCCAATCTGAGTCAGTAAATTGTATTTCACATAGAGATGAGCAAAAAAGATGCCCTGGTCTACAATCCAGGCCAGTCCTTTCTGGCAGCCAGACCAAGCCAATTTTCACTTTTGCACCCAACATGATGTTGCAGAGTGACACACATTGTGATCTTGCAGGGTTTAGTAAGAGCAAGAGGTGCCCAGGTCGCCAGGCTGAGGGTATTGGGTGCAGAAGTGAAGACTGCCAGACCAGGGCAGTGCAAAAGCTTTTAGCTCATCTTTACAGACACAATATTTATTATGCATCGTGCACCTTGCTCGACTTATCTGGAAGGGCAAGGTCTTGCAGAAAGGAGCAGTGTCATGCACAGTGTAGGAAAGAATAAGTGCAACACGAAGGGATGAGGGGAAGGGAGCCGAACACTAGGGAAGGGGGGAGTGGAGACCCCTAGGCAGATCTCAAGTCACCCTGTCTGCCCTGAATGTCCCTATATAGGTTCTGCAACCTATCGCCGAGCAGGAACCTAATCCCTGCCTTATCATGGCTAAAAGCCCTGCTTAGGGAAGAATGGGATGTGCACTAGTCAATCCCCACTACCACTAAAGACAGTTGGGGTAGACAAATAAGGGGAACACTTATCTTGAGAAGACTCAGATGTAACAGACGTTTCAGCAACACCAAACATGAAGATAGCCAACTGCTATAGCTCCAAGCCTCATCATGAGGAAATTGAAATATCACCGGCAACTCCCAGCAACAGCAGAGAATCTATAAACAGGTCCAGGTGTGTCAATTAGAGCCGGAGAAAGGTTCCGACTGGGTCAAAGAGTCAGAAGGGTGAAGAAGGTGTCTGCAAAGCCAAACCCAGAGACCTTCTGCAGCTAGATGCAGTGCGGCTGTTATCAGTATGTCAGAAGCTTTTGCAAACTTTCGGATGTACTGTAAAAAACACCTTTTAGTTTGCATTAAGAAAACCACGGAAAATGCAATGTGTGAACATAGCCTTACAAAGCAGAAAGAACATGATAATGCATATAAGCCCAGCAGAGGACAAAGGGACACTCTCTTGGTCTCAATTAAGTGAAAATTAAGCCTATGAATATGCTTGATATACAGTATGTGGAGGAAGCTTTCCGCACTGCAAGAGCACAAATGTGAGGGATATCTGATATGTATGTTAAAGCGCTCTTTATACTAGACATTTTTAGTGCAGTAGTTGCATTATTTGGATGATCTATGCCACTACAATATGTCACTATTAGAATGTAGCACAACAAACAAAAATAATGTAATACCCTACAGGTGCTTCTCACAAAATTAGAAATATCATCAAAAAGTTCATTTATTTCAGTTCTTCAATACAAAAAGTGAAACTCATATTATATAGAGTCATTACACACAGAGTGATCTATTTCAATTGTTTATTTCTGTTAATGTTGATGATTATGACTTACAGCCAATGAAAACCCAAAAGTCATTATCTCAGTAAATTAGAATAATTATAAAAAAAACTGTAAAGGCTTCCTAAGTGTTTAAAAAGGTCCCTTAGTCTGTTTCAGTAGCTCCACAATCATGGGGAAGGCTGCTGACTTGACAGATGTCCAGAAGGCAGTCACTGACACACTCCACAAGGAGGGTAAGCCACAAAAGGTCATTGCTAAAGAAGCTGGCTGTTCACAGAGTGCTGTATCCAAGCATATTAATGGAAAGTTGAGTGGAAGGAAAAAGTGTGGTAGAAAAAGGTGCACGAGCAACTGGGATAAAAGCAGCCTTGCAAGGTTTGTTAAGAAAAGGCCATTCAAAAAATTGGGGAGATTCAGAAGGAGTGGACGGCTGCTGGAGGCATTGCTTCAAGAGCCACCACACACAGACGTATCCAGGACATGGGCTACAAGCGTCGCATTCCTTGTGTCAAGCCACTCATGACCAATAGACAACACTGGAAGCATCTTACCTGAGCCAAGGAGAACAACAACTGGACTGTTGTCAGTGGTCCTAGGTGTTGTTTTCAGATGAAAGTAAATTTTGCATTTCATTTGGAAGTCAAGGTCCTAGAGTCTGGAGGAAGAGGAGAGGCCACAATCCAAGCTGCTTGAGGTCTAGTGTGAAGTTTCCACAATCAGTGATGGTTTGGGGAGCCATGTCATCTGCTGGTGTAGGTCCACTGTGTTTTTATCAAGACCAAAGTCAGCGCAGCCGTCTACCAGGAAATGTTAGAGCACTTCATGCTTCCCACTGCTGACAAGCTTATTGGAGATGGAAATTTCATTCTCCAGCAGGACTTGGCACCTGTCCACACAGCCAAAAGTACCAATACCTGGTTTAAAAACAACAGTATCTCTGTGCTTGATTGGCAGCAAACTCGCCTGACTTAACCCCATAGAGAATCTATGGGGTATTGTCAAGAGGAAGATGAGAGACATCAGTCCCAACAATGCAGACGAGCTGAAGGCTGCTATCAAAGCAACCTGGGCTGCCATAGCACCTCAGCAGTGCCACAGGCTGATCGCCTCCATGCCACACCGCATTGATGCAGTAATTGATGCAAAAGGAGCCCCTACCAAGCATTGACTGCATTTACTGAACATACATTTCAGTAGGCCAAAATTTCGGATTTTAAAATCATCTTTCAAGCTGGTGTTATAAAGTATTCTAATTTACTGAGATAATGACTTTTGGGTTTTCATTGGCTGTAAGCCATAATCATCAACATTAACAGAAATAAACACTTAAAATAGATCACTCTGTTTGTAATGACTATATAATATGTGTTTCACTTTTTGTATTGAATAACTGAAATAAATTAACTTTTTCATGATATTCTAATTTTGTGAGAAGCACCTGTATATAATACCAAACACTTTAATATTTAACGGTGAGCAGAAATACATACAAAATGTCATTTCTGACAATAATATTCAATAGAAAACGTCAACAAAATGGTAAAATTCAACGTGATAGTCTAAACGGTTTTCAGAAACTATTCATTCTAATAGAAGATTTCAGAAGCCTCGGGCCCATTAAGAAGCTCGGGAGCATTTGCCGATAGTGAGTATAAATTTCTGCAGTCACGGATGGCTTCTCCCTGGGCAGAATAGATTTGTTCATCAGTTTACATATTATGGTATTCGAGTTCTGTGGGAGGTTTCGCTCCTATTTTTTCAACCACATTAGTTTACTTTTTTGAGCTGTTGATTACATAAGAATCACTCTTATAAGAAAGCACAATATATTAAATATGAAGTGCTATATCCATCAGTTCTACATCGTAGGGTGAGGCCACACATTGCGGCCGATGTCTGGTTGGAGCAAATTTGAGGATTAAGGGCAAATGTAGCTTTGACTGCATGTAATTTTTTAATTATATCCCCCCCCCCACACACACTATCCCACAAAAAAACTAAATTTGCATGCCCAAAAATGAAAAAGTAAGTTCAACAATATATGGGTTCTCTCAACTCTCAAGTGTCTAGTTGCTCTCAAGCCAATTGTTATGGGGTCCTCAAATTGTCCCTTTTCACACAGCATACTAATCCGTGGTGACATCAACAAGGTCACCGTGCTACTACCGTCAAAACAGGATGTCATTGAGTCTAGGCACCCAATTCATCAAAGCTCTGAAGTCAGAATTCTGATTCACAAGCCACTCGTCAGATGCTTCAGATTCATGAAGAGGCGAATCCGAAGTGTCTGACTCTACCACACCCCCTCATCAAGACAGGAAAGAAAATGACCACTCTTTATAAATCAGGACCCTAGGTGTTTTTTAAAAATATGGAAAATCTCTTAAAATAGGTTGTCCACTACAAGGCAACCCCTTATGAATTCCTCTGTCCCCACTCCCCCATTAAAATAATAACAATTACACTCACCTCCGGTGCCAACGCCATTACAGTGGTTTGTTATGTCACGTGATCCCTGGGGCCAATCAGCACTGGATTCGCACTCCTTTCAAGCAGACGTTCTTGGCATCCGGAGGAAGTGAGAGCAGCAGCTAGTCTCATTTCCTTCAGATGTCTTGATTTCTCTGAAGAAAAGGAAAGTTAAGCTGACTGGCTACAGTGATTGCATGGCATGATGTCACGCGATCCCCGAGAGAGCCAGTGCTGACACTGCTGAAATGGCGCAAGCACCAGAGGTGAGTATAGGTGTTATTATTATACTGGGGGGGAAACAAAAGCATTCAGAAGGGGTTGATTGAGTAGTGGACAACCCCTTTAAGTGTGCCAATAGTAGCCATCGAAAAAAAAACCCTGAAAATTATATCATGCAAGTTCATGCAGCTAAATGGCTTAGGGTGCAGAAGTCATAGCTAAAGGGGTGCGAAGTTAGAATTCACACCTTCACACTGGAGATAGAGGGTTCATTGTGTTCCCTCAATCACTTCACAAATACCATTTTTTTACATGGCATATGATATTTGGGTGCCTTGTTAAAAATAATTAATTAATTGGGACCCAGCAGCTTCAAGTTCTGACCAAGTATGGTTCCTATTCTTAGCAAATTAGTTTCTTTCTATAGTTAAACGACCAAGTGCAGTAAATATATAATTACATGTAAATTTACGGCACTTGGTCCTCGACTTTTACCCCACGTTATGGTAAATGCACAGTATGTGGTTAAAGTGTCTACAATCCAGCAGAAGCAGGTCCGCTCCACAGATATTAGATATACACAGGGTCCTTGGAGAGAAGACAGTAGCAGTTTATCACCGCTTCTGTCTTCAATTTTGTTGACTACATAGTGTTCAATGAGGGCTATGTAGTGTACAGAAACATCGGGAATGTAAGAGGCCATTTATCCTGTAACTGGGGCTCATATGGATGATCAATAAAGCAAATAAAACAAATTATATAAGAATAAAACTGTATATACCATACATATAAAATGTGAGCAAAAAAAAAAAAAGTAATCAAGTAAATAAAAGTGAATGACACTTTATTACATGCTATAAAAATACACATATTAATAGAATTTGTACAAAACTGATTTGCCGTTTGGCCACATCTGTATTTGTGCCCTGAGAACAATCTCTTACTTGGTGGCTCTTCTTTTGATTAGCCGGACTGGCAAGATGTCCTCCTTGTGGCGTGATGCATGTGATGTTGTGCCAGGTCAACTAATCAAAAGAAGAGCTGCAGATTCCAGAAGGTAGTAGTGGTTCCCAGGGTTCGTTCCCTTCTAGCAACCACAGATTACTGTAAGGGCCAATGAACTGGGTCCTACTCTACCGTAATAACCTGGAGAATTTATTCAACAGGTTATTTAGTGTGAAACATGAACAGTCAAAAATTCTAAACAAAATAAACTACACCAAAAATTGCTTATTTTTTTCAATATTTGTGTAGTAAAAAAAGCATATAAAAGTACAAAAAAACCTCATGCAGTTATGTCCGTGAAGAAAAAATTTTTTTTTAAATACCGTATTTTCCGGCGTATAAGATGACTTTTTAACCCCTGAAAATCTTCTTAAAAGTCGGGGGTCGTCTTATACGCCGGGTATCGCCTTGTATGCCGGGTGTATATGGTGGGTGGGGGGGGGGAGTGGTCCTGATGACGACGAGGGGGCGTCTCACAGGAAAGTGAGTATCCCCCATTACCTCATCATAGCGCTGCAGCGTGGGGTCTCTGTGCTGGGAGCGGCGGCTGCTGTGCTGTGGGGCGGCGGCTCCTCTTCTGCAGTGTGGGGCCTCTGGTGCTGTGGGGCCTCTGGTGCTGTGGGGCGGCGGCGTATCTTCATGCAGTCGGGGCTCCTCCGGCATCGCAAAGCTCGGAGGCCCCGCTGGCAGCTCCATCGGTACAATGCGGTGGCCTCCGGGAAAATGGCCGCTGCTCAGATTCAGATCTCGTGTCCCAAGATTTCGGGACGAGATCTGAATCTGAGCATGCGCCTCCCCCAGCGGCCATTTTCCCGGAGGCCACCGCATCGCACCTATTGAGCTGCCTCCGGGAAAATGGCCGCTGCTCAGATTCAGATCTCGTCTCCCGAGATCTCGGGACGAGATCTGAATCTGAGCAGCGGCCATTTTCCCGGAGGCCACTGCATTGTACCGATGGAGCTGCCAGCAGGGCCTCCGAGCTTTGCGATGCCGGAGGAGCCCCGACTGCATGAAGATACGCCGCCGCCGCCCCACAGCACCAGAGGCCCCACACTGCAGAAGAGGAGCCGCAGCCCCACAGCACAGCAGCCGCCGCTCCCAGCACAGAGACCCCACGCTGCAGCGCTACGATAAGGTAATGGGGGATACTCACTTTCCTGTGAGACGCCCCCTCGTCGTCATCAGGACCACTCCCCCCCCCAAAAGGCACATATTCACCGTACCTATAAGACGGCATAGGGTGTATAAGAAGACCCCCGACTTTTAAGAAGATTTTATATTTTAACTGGTAAAGTTGGGGGGTCGTCTTATACGCCCAGTCGTCTTATACGCCGGAAAATACGGTAAATGATGGCTTCTGAAAAGTGGAGAGGTAAAAAATGGCTGGACATGAAGGCCCTTTC